>NC_092460.1:27980722-28280722 GCF_047495875.1 Pithys albifrons albifrons | reverse complement strand
GTCCAGAAATGCAAAGATCAAAGCTGAGATCTGAATGGATTGAATTGCCTCCAAAGGTGGACCATCTTTTTGTTACTGTTTAAGATAAAGAAATACGCTTATTGATGATTTTGAATCCACAATGACAAATGTATGATTCCATTCTTCTCTCACGTAGCTTAGGGAAATGTGCATTTTACATATAATAACTTCCAATACTAACTTTCCTTTAATGTTTATACTAAAATGGTCCCTTTCTTTCTCTCAAGTATATGGAATAAATTTTATCTATGAGTTCTTCTCTCTCTTTTCTATTATACAGGACATTCTTCCTCAACCTAGACTAAAAGTCAGTGAAAACAAAATACCATGTTCTGAGATTCAGAAAGTGTTTATTAACTGAAACTACTGGGGAGTATACTAAATGAAATTTCTAATCAGAAAATACTCCTGGAGAAATTGAAGCACTGTTTCTCTTCCAATTCCCCTTCCTCACAAGAATCACATTCTTGGCTTGATCACAGAAACCCAAGCTGTATCTTGTCTCTTTCACATGCTGCCATGATCAGCAGTGGAGAATAGGAATGAGAACTTAGCCAGCAAGAGAAAAACCTCCAAATCTCCAGAACAAAAGAGAACAGGATTTAAAAAAAAAAAATGTAAGACTTCTTCAAGATCACTCTGATGACACTAGACTAGCTAAAACTCCAAAGAGCATTCCCACTGCTCTTCTTATTTATCAATAATATTAAAGCTGATAATAATAGCAACCACATTGCTGCAACCCAAGATGATTTTCAAAGTGCTTTCCTGGCAAGAAGCTCAAGAACAGCTGTCCAATAATGAAGAATAGCTCCAGACCCACTTACTTATCTCGCACATCTAACATTCAAATAATAGTCAAAAAAGAACAATCTATCATATTCAATCAAATATAAGGCTTTCTGGAAGATTTCAATGGAACAAGGAAATATATCCCAGACATCAAGTTAAGAAAAGTAGATAAACATATTTAATTGAAAATTTTCTCTCTTGTGCAATACTGCAAATCAGCACCATATCATATGAGCTTCTTACAAGACTAATATGTTACCTAGACTTTAACCCAGAATTCCATTTACTTTTATCACACCAGGAGATTCAACTGCTCTCTCCTTCCCCTTCAACACTTGAGAGGAAAATATATACATAAACATATATATACACACAACATTTCTGATATGTGAATCTGAGACTAGAGCTCCTGATAGATCATGCGTATTTTCCCAAGACACACACAGAGAAATATCTCAGCCAAATCAAAGGACTGTGAGTCATTTAGTGTATGGTAGTACATTTAAATCAAGCTAAACCACAAAGAATATCCCCTTGACAACTGACATATACTACAAACCAGTTGAAATGCAGATCTCAAAATCCAAACCTAACTGTGCTAATTATCAGATCAAATTACCAGAAAGTTTCTTTCTATATTTACATTAGTCTCCCTTAGTGCAGAAAAAGATGCCCCAGGATTGCCCTTTGCTCAATTCTACTTCTCACAAATGACTGGCGAGTGGTGGTTGGGTGAAATTGGGCACTGCTGCCCACTGGCAAGATTCTGCTATTCCCAAGAAAGATGAGTACACCTTATGTATCTTCCAGGCAAATAGAAATTGCACATTAGAGAGACAGGTTCCTACTGAATCTTAAAGCATTAGTAAGAGAGCAGAGTGCTAAGTAAAATAGGAACATGTTGAAAGTAATCAGGGAGGCTTTGATTACATGTAAAGATTGACAAGGAGATGACAAAAACTCTACAGGACAGGAGCCAAAGTTTGAGGTAAGACAGTACCTTCCACTAAATATACAGCTAAATAAGAGGCTACTGTTAAGATACCTGAAGGGAAAAGGAGTGTCTAAGACCTTGTCCTTTTTTTCCAGTTATATCAGTTGTCAAGTGAAAGGTATTTCATCTCTTCATAAAATTTGCCTCACCATTACAAGTGCAACAGCAAAATTCCATACCCACCTCCACAGAAAAATTAAAGCCTCACTGCATGGGCATTCAAACTAAATGTGGATCCTCAATAATTTTAGGTCTTTAGCTCAGTTTCTCTGCACACAGAACAGACTGTTTTGCTTCACTTCTAGAATACTTGATGAAAAACAGCAAAAGCGCTTATAATCACTCATTTTAGCAGCCATAAAGACCTATACAAGAAGTACAATAATAACCTCTACAAAATAATCTAAGTTATTTTATTGGATGGCCATCTTCATAGGCCAAAATTTGAATATTTAGGTTTCTTGTATTAAGAATATCTCTGCAGTGCTTATAAATAAAGTTTAATCATGAAAAGGAATGTTAGTCTTGAGTTTTCCCCTTCACACATTTCTAGTTTCCAGTTTTCTTAACCTTTCTCTATTCATCTTTAAAATACTCATTTTTCATTTCAGTTTCTGCACTGAAGGAGGATTTCCTCCAAAGTACAAACAGTCTTTTTTGGACCTTCAGGTCTTTCTCTATAAACAGTGCCAGGCAGCATGCTCCCACAAGAGACTGCAAAATATTCTGAGTAATTCTTGATTGTGGCAATTTCTTACAGGGTCTCCAATGCAGTTTAAAAAGCAGATCAATAAAGTTGAGAAAATAAATCAAAATAACTTCAAGAGCAATGGCATACATATGCAGAACTGTCAGAAGCCAAGAGGCACACTGCTGAGCCTGCAGAAACCTCTCTAAAGAAATAACAGAAAGAGACAGCATCAGTCTAAAAGCAAGACAGAAGGTAACCCAGAAGATAAAGAGTAAAAGAAAGTCAGGTAAGTATTTACAATACAATGAAAAGGAAGTTCAGAAAATGTGATTTTTATTTATTTTTTAAATGCGCTGCAAGTCCAGTACATGCAAAATCCATCACTGAATATGCTCCCCTAAACAGGCTTCCTGCCAGTAGGACATGCACGTATCCAACTCACTCATTCAGCAAAGGCATAGATGTTCTCCTCTTGCTCTTCTGCACCATGTTGGCTTGGTTCCTTAAGGAGATTCGGATGAGCGAGGGAGCCAATCGACATGGTTCTCCATCCACTTGCATGGGGATAGACTTGTATGTTAATAGTGTCACCTCGCGGCACTGGTGCAACCTCTCTCCATGACCACCCACCTGGAGAGCAGCCTGGGAAAATCAAACAAACAAACAAATCCCAAATAAATATCAAGCAGGAAAAATGAAAAGATACCTCAGAACTGACAGCTCAGGCAGTTAACAAATCCAAAATGCAGTTTTGATGATAGCATCTATTACACAGAACTCCATGCATAAGGCATGCTAAAAGAGCACAATGATTCACCCAAAAATTGCAAAGCAGTGCTTAAAATTTCATGAAGAAAAATGGTGGGTAACAAGCAGATATCTAAACACATGCTTTGCATGTCTTACCACCTATATATTCACACACATGCGTGTGCAAATGGACACTTGTGTTCACTGTTTCAGATTTCAATTTGTTTTGGTTGGTTTGTTTTTACACTAACAGTAATGCTAATAATTATTTGCTCTTTAGAACAACAACCCTAATTAGATACATCTGCGAGACAGAAAAATTATTTTCCCTTCCTGAACAGAATAGTCCTTAATATGAATTAGATCAATTTAAAATCCTTATTATGAAAGCTTACACAGCTTGTCAACTTCAACATTAGACAGGCTGAAAAGAACAAGCAGAAGGGCCTTGTTAAAAATAATTAAAAATCAGTTTTAAGAATCCCTTTCAAAGAAATATCAAGGAATACAGTGCTCAGATCCTTCAAGTTCTGGACAGACACGTTTGGGCAGAAATGTATTTTTTTAATGAGTTTGACTATTATGTGACTATTTATTCTCATCTATCAGACGCAGGAAAAAAAATAATGCAGTACTAACAGAGAACAGCCTAAACACAAGATCTTAATCCTGTCATGTACACTTAATATTATGGATCAACTGACATTATCAACTGACTAGGCTTCCTCTAGAGAGAAAGAGCAGCTCAAAGGGCCCTACTTCTTAAATTCAGCCCCAGCTGAAGCTTTTGAGATCACTCTATCCACTTTGATTGACTAAAACCACAATACTGACAAACCAAAAATTCTGAAAACTGACAGTTGGTACATGTTAAATGGAATTTTGACAGCCTTGTCAAAAAAAATGCCCTAAATTCTTCATGTTTATTCCACAAGATCTACAGGGCTAAAAAATAAATTTTTTCTTCCTTGTAGATTATTTTCCTAATCCACTAGACCCTTCATAAAACAAAGGCCAAAAAAGAATACTTAACACAGACAGACTTTTAGAGAAATGATTGTTGAGCAAGACTGTCCTTTACTTTTGCTGACTTTGAAGATTAGATTTACCTGTATTTCTCTCAGGAAACAATATCATACGTATTCATATTCATACGTATTCACTGACAGTGATATGCACTGAGAGCACGTCACACAACAAAGAAGTGTGTGAGTTTAGTGAAAACAGGCTTATCCATTTTAGTTTCAACCTAGTTCACACAAGGCATAGTAGCAACAAAAGCCTAAGGGTGTGGACTTCAGTGTGGTCTATGAAAACCTACCAGGAAGCCCAGATATGGGCCTTCTGTTGGCCACAATAAGTTCAAGCTGAAGTGCCTTAGGTAGATTAATGCTAGAACAGGAATCACTACCAACTACCTACTGCATTTAATCAGCTCTGAAGAGACTGTCATTGGGTATGACCATAGTGATAAGCAGAACATCAGGGTATTGACAGTGAGATTGCTTTTATGCTAACTAAGTTTTAGTTCACTTTAAGGACAGCATTAACAGAAAGTACACTGACAAAATCTTTAGCTGTATTTCCTTTCCCTAGCAGAACAAAAAGGAGAGATATTATTCATGTCAGAAATATCAATGTTTTCCACAGCTATTACCAAAGTTTCACAAGACTTTTAGTGGGTATTTGGAAACTGTATGGGTATATAACTTTATATAATGTTTTATAATTATTTTGAGTAGCCAGTTATACAAAGAAAAAAAAGAAAAAGCAGTATTTATTTCATGATAGAACATTCCCACAGTAAAATCTTGTCTGCATGCTGTTCTTATTACAGTGTTCTTACTGTAATAATCTTGCCATTTAACCTGTAAGCATTGTGCATGCAAATTAGCTATATCCTGCAAGGAATACATTTTCATTATTAAATAACAAATCTTTTAGAAAACTGTAATATGCCTCTGTCTTTTAATAGCAGAGCAGACTTTGGCCTTAGCTGATTTATGTGGAAACTTGCTTTGTCTCCAGTAACAAGGACACCTTTGCACTGTGCCATGTTGCCCCCCAAGTTCCACGAGTGTGGCAGCTTCTGGGGGAAAGGAAGTACCTGCCCTGTACTCACCAGCGAGGCCATGGTGAACCCAATGACCTCAATGTAGCCATCGTCATGGCGCTGAGGCTCAAAGTCTCTGTGATCTCCAGGGTTTCCCCAGGGCATTGTGCCAGCACAATACCTACAGAAAGAAGTTTGGAAAGCAAGTCTGAGAAAGCAGTTTTCCCTGGGGGTCCTGACTAGTAGCCTATTAGCCTGTTCTGCTCGTTTCCAAGCTGACAACATCCACAGAGGCATCCACCATAATCTTTATCAGGTGCCTCTGTGAGAGGAAAATGGGGAAACCCCAGGAAATACGTAACAGAGTAGCAGTATTTTGTTCTCCCTATTTGCTTTGATTCCTGCGCAGGTGACCTGTTGAGCCACAAAGCTGTTTTGCCCCTATGCTAGGCAGGCAGCACAAGGAATGCCAAACATTGCACAGCTTGAGGAGGCAGGGAGTAATAAGTAGCAGAACCAGATACAGCTGTGGCATCTGTCTTTTCTACCATTAAAGAATGGATGCAAAAGTGATCTAACAGTGATAGAAAGGGGAATTCTGGAGAGGTGGCACCAAGTAGAAGCTTGCAGTGAGGGCTGTGCAGGACTCAAAAGATCAAGTGCTTGGGACTGCATGTGGAGCAAAGGGTAGGTTGTCTAAAGCAGCGGTCTCCAAAGAGGGGTGCACACACCACAAGGTGTACACAAGGAAAATCCACAACTGACAAGACAATTAGTGTGTGAAGAAAAGAATTGCTTTGACTTTTAATAAATAAGAAAACAAACATTAAAGTGTTTGCTTCATTTTTATGACATCCTTTCTTAAGTTATTGTTTGTGTTTGTTTTATATTGTATGTAATATTAGTAGAGTGGTATGTGTATATAATTTATAAACAAATGTACATATATTGGAGCAGTGCTCAAAGGATTTTTACTGATAGGGACACATAACCAGAAAAGTTTGGAGACTACTGTTTTAGAAAGCAGAAGATCAACAACTTTTAAGAATACAGCTATATTCTTACTATTCGACACCTTGTAATATGTTAAAAACCAGCACTTTTTTCAACAGTTAGATGTTCCTTTATTGGAAAAATATGGATCTTTCCCTCCATTTCTGCTCCCTCCTCCCTCTTTCCTTTCTTTCACACTCAGATTCTAATTAAGCAAAAGACTAGACATTTGTGTCCTTCTTTACCATCTTGTTTGCAGGTTAGGTGCACAATTTTTCAAAGTGAGTTTGTGAAACATTTCTACTCTATCAGGATATTCAACTTTTTGAAGGATGTTTCGCTGCACTCTGACGCCATTCTATTTGCTCATTAACAGTATTACAAGCACCTAGCTCTCAACAAGGTGGCCAGTGATAATATGCTTCCAACGCATTCATTCAGTCTAGGAAAAATGGTAGGTCTGTTTCAAAAATTATTATTCTTTTTCTAACTCCAAGCATTTGTCTTGAGCTTACCTGGGTATGTTTAAAAACACTATACACTGGAACTTCAGCTCCTGGATCTTTGGAGTCAGGTCTGTACCATCACACTACAAAGCCAAAGTGACAGAGCACAGAGAAATTGCTGAATGGAGCCACAGACAAGAGAAGTGTTGCTGCTTTGTAACAACTTTCCCAAGACTTTCCTTGGAATGTGTTGCAAATGTCATGCTCAAAACTGAAAAGTAACAGAGCCATTAAACTCTCACCTCACTCTCTCTCCAACCGCCCACACCCAACCCCTTCCCACCATACTATGACACTACAATTTTTTTATACTTACCACAACTTTAACATGTTTGGATAAATCTCTTGAGCTTCTTTGCAGAAAGTCTGTAAAGGCTGCCTGCAACAAAAATACAGGAATTGTCATGAGCACTTTTCTTTTCTTTCCTTGTTTCTTATCCCACCACACAGCTAATTACCAAAATGACATTCTCTTGTCAAACTTATAGAAGATGTATTTTTTTTAATTATGATATTCTCCTTTTGAGAGAGTAACTGAAAAAAGTCCTTAGGCACCCAAGAATTTAAGTACAAATTCGTGCTCACATACTTGTTTCCATGGTTTAGGCACATTGGCACAGAGGAAGCCAACATCCTGCAAGTCGTTATATGTCATTCCTTGACAAACTAGTATTTCTCTCTTAAAAACTTTAGAATAAAGTGTTGTTGATGTACCTCCTGAATGCACAATTGAGTAATTTTCTTTGCATATTCCCACAAGAAAATCAATCACTCCAGACACCTATCTCTGTCCTCCACTCCCCATGACCCTACATCCAAGACTGCTCCTCAAAGCTACAAAGGTACAGTCCAAAACTCCGGGAATTCCTCTAGGAAAGTCAATATCCATGTACTTGCCCAAGCCTGAAAGAAGTGGAGCAGTTTCTTGGAAAGCTTATGAGCCAGAAGAGGGACCAAGATATGACCAGTACTGTGTCCAAAGGAGTGGCATTTCTCTCACCTGCTCAGCTCTGAATAACAACTGTACTTCAGGCACTTTTTGGCAGACACCTACCTGTGTGTGGCATTGCCAGAAACAGTATGTGTGCTCTTGAAATTACAATGGGCAAAATGAGCTGGCATGAGCTCCTGATGTGAGAAAGTAAGGGGGAAAATACCTAAGAAAACATTCAAGCAACTAAGTTAGCATCATTCTTTAAGACAAACCACAACTTACCCCTGCATAAAACATTTTATTTCTAAATCGGCTGTTGAATTTCTCTGGGTTTGCTTCTGTGAAATGATAAAAAAGAAAAATATGAACACCGTAATAACACAAGTAAACTTCATTATACCTTCACATTCCCTGCTAGCGCTATAGTGCTTTTAGCACATATCACTCAGTGAAAATATTAACATAGATATATTTTTCTTGCATGACTGTCTCCCATCTGTGGGTTTATCTGCTAGCAGATTTCAAACATCGATATTGAATTCTTCCCCTTTCCTGTAGAGAGTGAAAATAGATGGAAACATGAGCAAAGACATAACAAGAATTCAATCAGTTAATTTAACACCTCTCAGACTATTCATCTTATGATCTCTCAGTACATTTTGAGACTTCTGTTTCTGGCAGTGCAGAAAGAATTTCTAGGAATTATTTGAAATTTATGAAACAGTAATCCATGTTTTGAAGCAGGAGTAAAGCATTAGTTAATTACAAGAAGAAACAGACACTTAAATTCAGATATGTTAAAGAGCTATCGAGGAACAGACTTTTCTACCCAAATACTTCTGCAGCAAGGGGAAAAAAAAACCAAAACAACAAAGTGGTTATTCTAAAACCTATTTAGAAAACCATTTCATTTTGATTAGATTCCAAGTAATGGAGAATTTTAAGTCTAGTAGTAATGCACATCTAATGGTTAATTATTCTCACTGTTAAACCAATTGTGGGGGGTTCCTATCTAGAAATTTTCAGTCTTCAACTGCCAACTGCTAAATCTTGTTATACTTCTCTGTCAGATTAAAGAGCCTTCAACTATCAGATATCTTCTCTTTGAGAAAATACAGGCAGTGATTAAATCACCTCTTAACCTTCTTTGAAATAAGCTAAATGGAGTTCCTTTGATCCCCCAATATAAGGCATGTTTCCCTGAGCAAAGGTTATTCTTGGGCCACCTTGGGAACTGCTTTCCTAGTCTGTGTCATCCAGAGCTTTCAGAAGCAGACCTTCTGACACTGCATTCAGTGTTAGTACCAACTACTCACCCTTGCTCAATGATTATCTAGTGAAAACATGACTGTCCAAGACTGTCCTTCTGGCTAAAGCAACACACTGGTGTGAACGTATCCAAATTACTTCTCAAATGACCACTTAAAACAGTACTTCTAGTTCTTTTTGAATTCACTCCATTTCATGGTCTAAGGTTCCATTTTGTAAGAAAGAGGTGCTTGAGGTTTCTGATTTGATTGCTTGCCCAGTTACTGTAGCATTCTTTTGTTGTGTCACAGGTGAGACAAAGTCAGGGGCACTTCTACTTCAAACAATTAATTTAGCTGCATAAGTAAATCTTATCTCATTTATTGAGCTGATAGCTCTTTGCAGAAATTCTCAACACACTATGCTAAGCAGCAGAAGGTTTCTGAAGGCTTAGTGCCTGTTTTGCACATTCCCTGATGTGACTATCCATGATGGCTCTGGACAGCAGCTGCCAGAGCACTGGATCTTACATGGATCTTCCGACAAATGCTCACCATGATCAAAGAAACGGTTTAAAACAGAAAAGGAGCCTTTCTGAGGTCAGCAATTCAGCAGTCCCTCAAGGTACTGCTCCTACTTCTGACATTGCAAATGAGCATGGGTAGGGAGGAAGGACTCTTTATGTGGTGTGGAATAGAGCCTAAAGTTGATTTAGAGTGCAACTTTGATTGTAGAAGTAAATTACTGACTGCATATCCAAGGCTCACTCCATCCTCACCCTTCTCAAACCATCAAGGGAGTAGAGAATCGAATGTGTTAGACTCTCTGTGTGCGCAGTGGCGGGGGCTTTCCTCCAAATGAACAGTACTGCAGAGGTAAAGGATCAAACCGCATGCTAAGAGGGCTAAAGTAAATTGTATCTTCCATGCTCTACCAAAGCATAAGGATAGCAAAAAAGACTTTACCCAGAACACTCCCTGAAGAAGCAGAGCTAAGTGCACGAGGTTTGGATCCAATTCTCAAGTCTCAGTCTGAATAGTCACAAGAAAAGTGTAGAAGTTGCCATGGAAAAGGCCACATTCATGTACAGGTTCTTCTGAGACATCACAATCACTGCTTATTGTAAATATAACAACTGACTTATCTCTATGACAAAGTGCCCTCCTAGGCTGAGAGTTCATATCAATTTATCTCATTTTGATTTGCAGTCGTTGCATTCATTTGTTTCAATGCTACATGTGATTACAATAGCTCCAGGTAAGCAACTGCACATAGTCACTTAACTAATAGCCCAAGTACTACAGCCCTTAAAGTCCTTTACATTTTGCTACTTTTGCTAAGAATTTCTCTGGGTAGTCATCAGCTGCAAATGAGATCAGAATTTGCTTTGTACTGCTTATTTCACAAAGCCATGGAACGCTTTGGGTTGGAAGGGAACTTTGAAGGATGCCTAATCCAATCCCCCTGCAATGAGCAAGGACATCTTGCATCCTCATTCAACCTGACATTGAATGTTTCCAGGGTTGGGGCATCCATCATCTCTCTGGGCAACCAGTGTTTTACCAACATCATTGTTAAAAACTTCCTCCTTATATCTAGTCTAAATTTACTCTTTTTTTTTTTTGTTCAAAACCATTACCCCTTTCCTACTGCAATAGGCCCTGATAAAAATCTGGCCCCAGCATTCTTATAAGCCTTCCTCAAGTATTGAAAGGCTGAGATAAGATCTCCAAGGAACCTTCTCTTCTATAGGCAGAGCAACCCCAATTCCACATGAAAAACAATATAACACACACACCAGCAACACCTCCAAGGCTATAAGCATTTCTCTCCCAAAATACATAGGATTCACTTTGTATGTTTTAGTATTTGAGAAGATAAGAAAGACACAATTGGTAAAGGCTTGTGCTACAAAAAGCTCTCCTGGTCACACATACTCAGACACACAGCTTGGTTTGCCAAGTACTTTTTCATTCATGTAAAATTTTAAAACAGTGGCATGTCTGGAATAACATTCATTCCTTATAGGGCTCCATAACTTCATTATTAAATAATGCCTCCATTAAATGAAAATGTAGCCATGCATCTAATCTATACTGTATATTCACAGTCACATTAGCAATGCATAGTGATAGGCACTCATAAAAAAATGCATACAGCTGTCATCATTTCATTCCTCTGCCCTTTTGTGGGCCCTCATTATTATTCGTAAAGCTTGAAGTAGTCTTAAACATTATAAAATATGCATTAGCTCATTCCATCATGTATCCTGCTCTTTACTTAACCTGGTACTAGAGCAGTGCTGTCTTTTCATCTTGAAATGACACACTGATAAGTATGACAGTGAAGATAAGGGAGGCTGTGTTTCAGAAAAAATACCTGCACATGAAGCTGGAATGACCAAAAGCTGAACACAGACAACTGAACAAGGTTTACTTTTATAAGCACTCCTGCCTAAACCATATAAATAGAGCAGTTCACGTAAGTCCAAATCCCACACATTAAACCACATTTCAATCTATATGGGACAGTAAAACTGCCATTGTCACTGTGACAGACAAGGTGCTACAACTGCTCAAATTCCTGATAGTCCTGTGGACATTAAAACACTTAATTTGGATAGGGACCCTCTGGGTCTGTATCAAGTCCCATGACACTGTGCTGTACTCATCCATAGACAATAGCTCTCCAGTCCGAGAACACAATTATCCTCCTACTACTTCCAGTCTTATAACTCTTCTCCTCCCTCCACCTCCAAAGTAGCAACTGAAATATTTTTCTCTTATTTTGACACTTCTACATCATCATTAACTTCCTTTATGTCTGTACTTACTATCTCCTTTACAAGACCTAAAACTTTGAAAAGCTTCCCTTTTAACCCTTTTCCTGCACCTTTTTCAGGTTTTTAATCACAAGGTCTCTTGGAAACTCATGATACATACAAGAAGAAAGAAAGTGATTGTATCTTGTGTTTTTGTGCTCCAGCTTTCTTTCTGAATTATAAGAACAGGATGCTAAATCAGCTCAGTTTCTAATTCATAAAATAACTGCCCATCCATAAGGCTAAAGAAATAAAAGTTCCTATTACCTCTAGATTCATGAAATTCCAGCGTTACATGTGCATCAAATCCAAGACTGAAGTAATTATTGAAGACATTGAGGGGAAGCTGTAATTATATAATAAAAAGAGATGTAAAAATAGTATGAATGAAATATTTCTTGACACATCAGGGTTCAAGTACTTTAAACCTGGCATGTCATGAAATCCTACTAAAAAGAAAGTAGGACAGGTCGGGGAAATGTAAGCAGAATGTTTCTCTGAATGTTAGCAATGACTTCTGGAAGATGATCAGACACAATAACCCAAAGAACACAAACAGGTCTACACTACTTTATGATCATATATGTATCTTTGTAAACACATCAAAGGGTTCCTTATGTTGTCATTGGGATTTCCCATAAGGCTGCTCCACTTAACATGTCACCAACACAAAGATTTTCATAACTGCTGGCTCTTCAAGCTCAGCATGGCAAATGAAACTCAAGCTGTGTTCTTCTCGCTTGACATATAACCAGAAGCAATGCAAGTCCCAGAGAAGATGCTCTAATTCTGTTGAGGATGCACGAGGCAGAGAACACGCATCTGGCCTCTTCATTTTCACACACACCCAGCAGGGCTGTAGAGAGGCAACAGTACCATCCAATAGATAAGCTGGAAATTATACCTGAGAAGAAGAAAATGGTTCACAGAATCCCGGTTGAGTTTGTTGTTTTTTTTTTAATTATTGTAGCACTTTCAACTTCTACAGTCCAAATGACATTATTACTATATGATTCCCTGACAAAAATTTTCTCAGTCTTCAACTATCAAGATACACTAATGGAGATTAAATGGAGACCCACACACAAAGAATTTGAATACAAAACTACATTACACCTTGTTGTAAAATAGGAAACAACTGGCAACCATTAGCAAAATCCTAAGGAATAAAATTTTACATTATGTTTTAAGTTTCGTCTAATTTGGAAATGGATGGTAATCACAGGGTTGCTTCTCCTGCAACTAGAGAAAAACAACAATGACCTTTCTGAAAAAATGGTAGGGTTTTTTTTCCAGGATTTAGTACTTGACATAAATGTTCAGTGCCTGGGAGTTGCAAATAACAAATAAAGACACTATATTTCACACAACTCTGGAATCACTGACATGAAAAGAGACAAAGGAAGAGACATAAATAGAAAAAAAAAACGTTTAGAACTCCCCACACATGCAGCTAATAGTGTAAGCCAAAGGTGTTCACAATCATCCTATAGTTTCCATGGAAAAAGTAGGCTCTCACCTTACGTGCCCCATCCTCCAGCTCATCCTGGGGCAAATCAGGGTTGCGCTCAACCTGAAGGTTCCAGCGGTCCAGCTGGACAATGGTCCCATCTTCCACATGGCAGAGGATCTTGGACACTGGCTCATCTGTGTAACCCTGACAGCAGAATGTGACCAGAGTATCAGCCACAGATGGTGAAAACAAATCAAATCACTCACCAATCACCTGGCAGACCTCCCTCCTTTCACACAGGCCCAAAACCCCAGATGAAATATTCCTAAGACCCCTGCTAAATTTTGATATATCAATAAAAAGCTGTTACTGAGGAACACAAATCTAGGGCAGGCAAAGTAAGGCCATAAGAAGAGTAAGTCAAAGTATATTTGTGTTGTCTGGAATAACTCCAGTGCTGTAGTCAAGGATAAACAAACAGAAACCAAGTTTAAACTGTGCTTAAATTAGAAGCCTGCATATTATCCTCATTACTCGCCTGAAATACCAGATGCATCTAAGTACACTTTTATTACAACCACATCATCAGTAATTAAAAACACCAGACTGGAAACAGAAATAAATCATTATGCCTAAGTGAAGCAGACCTTAGACACAGCCCTGCTTGCTGTTTTAGCCCAAAGGAAGGCCCACCACACACAACTAAATCTGAGCAGCAAGTTGAGAACACCCATGTAAGGGTACCACAGTCAGTCCTTACCCCACCCCAGTTGAGGGTGCGGGCAAGATCATTCCCAGTGCCAAGCGGAAGGACAGCCACAGGAGGAGGGGGGCTGAGTTGCAGCTCATCGAGGATGGAGAGGATCCAGCCCACCTATAAAAAGGGAAATGCAGGCAACTGTTAGTTACCTAGGAAAAAGGCATATTTTGATCATATCATATTCCTCTTCACAGTGAAGATCAAGTAAAAGAAATGCAAAATTGAATGAAGAATAATGATGGACAGTTTCAGATAATTTCTTTAAAATTACCACTACACCAAAAGAATCTAAACCTTTGACAACAGTTATGAAGGAAAATGTGAGAGACACATTAAAATGGCATGATGTCTGAAAACTTGTCATATCCAGGGTGAACTTGCCCATAAGTCTCCCATTTCCCAGACAACAGACCTTAGTGCTGAATTATTTCACTCAGTACAAAGCATTATAAATATATATATTTATATATAAAATAGAGATACACATATATATCAAGTAAAAGACTAGAAGACTAGAATAAAAGACAGACTTTAATGCTTAGGGTTGAAGGCTTTGGATTTGGAACAATGAAAATGTCTCTTTTGTATTCTAAGCTATTAGTTATTTTAGAGAGCTATTTCTCTCTCTCCTTTTTTTATTCTGGACTACATAAAATCTTCAAATAGAAATCTATCCAGAAAGAACTATAAACTATTCTGATTTCATTAAATGGTAATTTCCAAAGAGGAGAGAGAATTGTTGTTATCAAACTTCTTATGACTGAAAATCTTGCTACAAAACAAAGAACTCTTTCTTAAACTACTACTCACTTTAAAAAATATTTGTGAAGAACCTGTGCTGCATTTTTAAATAATGCATTAACAAAAAACAAACAAAAGATTTTTTTTTCTCTCACACTTTTGAAAGATGCCTCTTCTACTGGAAATGTGAGATAAAAACCAGAAATCCTGACTGCAGCTGGACAGAATTTTTCTTGCCCCAAATAATATTACTGTGGTTTGAAATAGATTCTTAAAATTGGAGCTTCATGAAAGACACCCAGCATAACATGGGCATCAGGAACAATAGCTGGAATTTGAAGGACTGCAGAGAGAGTGGCCTGATAAATACAGCAACCACCACGCTGTTCAGTATTCTGGGGTGTTTCTTTCTTCAGGTCTCTTAACAGATAAATTTAATTTTGCACAAATGGCATTCATCAGACAGCTATTTTTCATAACCAAATGTCCAATTACTAAAGCATTCATCTGGGATGTGATCTCATATTTGAGTTCATTGGCTGACAACAGCCATCTCAAGCACTTACAGCTCTCATGTCCTTGGATATCACCAAAAGTACTTAGGTATTTTAGAAGGATTTTCAGAGGTAAGTAATTCTCTATCTTTCAAAATATCTATCCTTCAGCCTTTTTAACAGCAGGCAGAATAAACAGTCCAAATAACTTCAGTGGGACCAGGAAATCTTAAAGGTCCTTTTTCATTACCACTGACTTAATCCACACATCTATGCCTCTGCCTCCCACTGCTACATTACATTAGTCAACATTACAATACCTACCACTTTTGTACATGTTTTTAACCGATAAATAGAAACTTCAAATTACTAATCTATAAGTACAACATTGCTATTTAACTTGAGGTCACTTCTAAACCTTGTACTTTACTTGCACAATCAAGGATGATGCAGATTATCATTTCCCTGTGAACAGAAAACTCCTGACAGCTTTGAAAGTGAAGCTTTCCACTTCTGCCCTGCAAGTAACAGCAAGCAGTGATGATGCAAAAGTTACAATAAGTTCTGATTCACCTCAATAATGCGAGGCAACATCTGGTCTCATTGCATATTCATTAAGTCCATTTGAGCCAGATTTTTCATTTCTAAATGTAATGGCTTTGGGAATAACTAGATATTAATTTGCTTCAAACTGAGGAGCAGCAAAGATAGTAGTGAAGTGCTGCTCATACTCGTGAGAAGGTGCTGCCACCTCTCGCTTGCAGTGTTCGGCAAAGGGGAAACAAAGGATGGTCCAACAATGTAGTTGCATTCTTTTCTCTTTTAATACTTTTATGATGATTTTTTCCCCTATGAATACATTGACTTCCTGAGATGGAAAAGAAAGAATTCCAGCAACAGACTGAATCACTTTTTTTTGCCGTTTATGTCTCCTGCTAAAGCAATGCCTTGCACATTTCTTAAGGAAAGTTCATAATCCAGTAATGTCTTATTTTAACACGTACTAGCAAGACAGTTGTCTTATCACTTCTTTTTTTTTCTTCACACTTGCAGGGGAAGCATTGATATTAATAAACCTACTGCTGGGGTTTTAAAGGAACCCATAGAAGTTGAATAAAAAATTCCCTCAGAAATTCAAGCAGAGATGAGCTAACAATGGAGTTTCAGCTCACTAAAAAATAAATCAACCACGTCTTCATGACCTAAACATCTCCATACATCTATCCTGTCCGACCATTGCATCTTCAAAGTCATAATGCCTTTTCTTTACCATACTTACTCTTAAAATTACTATCAAATGCATGTTGGGGAATTGAGTCTACTGACGATAAAAGGTTGGTTTTTCAACTGTATTTATGCACTCAGTCACACAGACTGAAACATTCCTAAATACTGGAAAGGGTAATGCAGTTGTAATAACTCCATTATCACCCATGGCCTCCGAACCCTGAACTGTTCAGTCTGTCTCCAACTGAAGGTGCCTGAGTCCTTCAAATATCTGACCTCATTCACTCCTCCAAGAACACAGAAATTCTGTTGCAAAGAAAAATACTGAACCTGGATCTGCCAGATCTCAAGCTAGTTGTATGACCCATGCAATGTCTTTCCTCAAAGATGCTTTGTAAAGAAAATGGGGAAACTAACTTTCTTTAGGCACAGAGAAGACACCATTTGACTATACTCAGACATTATGAAGACAAGAGCAGAAAGGAGCAAAATGGCTCCCTGTTACTGACTTAACCTGCTTGACCCTCAGATCCATCTGAGGGTAAGTGGAGACCAGCTGTACCAAAACTTTACGCATAAAGGAAAAAGTACTTTGGACATTAGGATCTGGACCCCTATCTACACAGGCCAGGCCACAAATAAAATTGAAAAATAAATATTAGATTTTACAAGTGTAAGGTATGTTTACTAGCTCTGCAGCTGTTGTGAGATGGGAAACCCATCACTGTGAGGAATTTAATCACTTGGCCAAAGACCACAGGGCTGCCAGGTGCCAGCCACCTACCGTCCCATCCCCACCACAGGCCAGGATCCTCAGATTTGGCACTTTTCTGTACAGCTCCAGCCTGGCCAGGAAAAAAAAGGGGGGGGATAAAAAGTCAGAACAATAATGCAGACACTTTTTATGCATTTTGATGAGTGACAGTGTAAGCACCGCTTAATGCACTCCAAATATTCATTACTAAGAATGTGAGTGGAGGTGGAAAAATTCAAAATCAATCAATCAATCAATCAATCTCAGTGTTGCCAAAAGACTCAGCAGTGGGGAGGCTTTGGCCCTGGCAGCCACCAGTAACATCAGCCTCAACCCAACCTGAGCCCTGTGGCTCACTTCATATCTTCACACACACACATGCAAAACCACTAGGATGCGATACAGGACCTTCCTTCACATTAGGCAGCACGTCCTGACAAGTGTTTGATCAGTTTAGCACGTTCTCATGCTAAATCTGGAAGACCAGATTCTCACATTCTCTCTGAAGAGGATAATCTTTCTTTTTTTCTCTTACCCTAAAGCAAACAAATTTAAACATCAAGATGTTTAAACAAAATTTAATGTTCGCCATCACGATTTGATTGGTAACTATATTTTAAAACCACAGAAGGCAAGAACATCTAAGAGTTCCTTCCCTGGATATCTGATTTAAGATACCAACAGGAGAGACAAAAAAATAAAAGCACCCATTGAAGTCCCGCTCCTTCAGTTGTATCAAAGAAAGGCATAATTAACTATCTTGTAATTGAGCAAGTGCATTCATGTGTAGAGAGTTGAGGGACCAAAGGACTTAATCCTCCTTTAACCTCATTACAAAGCTCTGAAAAACGTATGTCTACCTTAATGCTTCTAAACATCATGAGAGAACAACAGTGGAGATGCTTCTGCAGGAATAAAGAAACCTTGGTTGCCTTGAACAGGAAACACTTAGACTGTTCTTGTACAGGTAAATATTTTATTTTACATATCGCTATCTTTTTGTGCTGCCTAAATTGTCAAAGTAGTGCTGAACAGATGGTTGAGCAAAGCAAGAATCCCCATCTCAAATACCACAGAAATATGGTTTCTTAACCCTTGGCAGCAATAACCAGACTGTTAAAGATGGGTTCTCTCTCCCTTGGAAGAGGCACACACTTCAACTGAGTTAGTTACTCAGCAAGCAGAGATAATTGCATAGTGATGTTATATATGGTAATCTGGAGGCAGCCTCACCCCACTGTAATTCCCATCCACCAGGGAAGGGGCAGACATTGGGATTAGAAGCAAATCTGTTGTGAATCCTCCCAGACCTGGCTCTGTCTGACACAGGGGCAGATCCCGATTTTTTCTCACAAAAGCCACCACTGCAGCCCTCCCTTTTGCTGCCAAAACCTGGATATGTAAACCTCCCACATGGGCTACTAATCTAGGCAAGCTAGACCTTTTTCTTCCTTCCTCATCAGAAAAAAAAACCAGAGTGTGCAGCGATGAAGGTTTGAAAACTTACGCATCTCTTGGCCCCTCCTGGGAGAGATCAAAGACCTGACGTGGATTCAAATACCACATAAACATTTGAAGAACCTTGGTGCCCTGGGAAGAGGGAAGAATCAAACGAAGGGAAATTAGGACTATTTCAATGATTATTAGAATTAATAGTGTGTATTATTCACTGTATTTGAACTGTTTGTTTTTTGTTTTTTTTTCCTGTGCTTTATAAAGCAAAGAAAATAAGAAAAAGACAGATTGGGAAGTGGCATAGCAAATAACTGCTCCATAGGATAGCAACCCACTAGTTTGGACAGGGTGCACATGCAAGCACACAGACTAATTTCAACAACACAGATCACTAATGGTTCGTAAGAACAGGCATTTGGGAGCAGAACAAAGGTACATTGCCCACAGCAACCTGCTCTCCTGCCTCTCACCACCTGCAACAAGAAGAAACCTCTGTCATCCCACACCACCCTCCATCAGCCAAGACAGTAAGAAGTTGAACAAGCTTGTAGTAAAGTCACCATCACATTGAAAATTGTCCTTCCCAACATCCAAGCAATGACAGTGCTTTTACCTCCACCATTATCACCATGAAGACTCATAGTTGTAGCCCTCTACCTTCTAATGAAGCAAGAGTCAAGGACTCTGAGGGTCACAGCTGCCCCAAGGCAGCTCACTTACTGCCAAGTGCCCAGCCCATCATCTAAAAGTATAATTTCTGTTTTCTCAATCTCTTGGGTTCCTATTCCAGACACTTGATTTCCTTCCTTGGTGATCTGCCCAGAAACAAAGTGGCAGGATCTCTTACTAGCAGCAGAGAGCTAAGAACTCTGTAGGGTGAGCTTGTACTCCAAAGTAATAAAAGAAGGCCTTTCAGAAACAGCCTGGGGACACACATCAGGAATTATCCATAGCTTCCCCATTCTGGGAGATGGCTCTTCTGCCTGACACCTTCCCTTAAGTAGAGAACCAAGAATAGCAGTCATAGTACCTAGGAAAAGGTATAAGAAGAGGAAAAAATAAAGGCGATGTTTGCTGTAGGTATTCTCCCAGTCTCAGCTGCATGCAGTTCATAGAACTCTTGAGGCAGAGAGAGGTACAGGACTTCAATAATCTTCAGGTTTTTCTCTTCCAAATCTCACCTTCAGCCTGTAAACTGTTAGGATCCCCAACAACCTATGGTAAGTTTGCATCTGAACTACACAATGAAAGAAGGACCTACTTTTTCCCTTCTTTTGAACCAGGCATTGAAGTTTCATTTGATATCCTCTCTAATTCTTCTAACAGAGGAGAAAGTGAACAGTGGCTATACTATTCTCCATGCTCCATAGGCCTCTGTTGTATCTTACATCAATCTTTCTAATAAAAGGGCCTGTTTATCAAAAGGCACTCATATCTTTGATGTTCAAAAAGTAGCAGAACTAACCTGGAAAACATTCACTTGGGTAAGTATTCATTCCAAGAATCCTAAGTAAAAAGTCTGCTGCATGTCAGTCACTGAAACTTGGTTCTCTATGGTACAGTACAAGAGCATTCATGATTTTTTTTAATGCCATAGAAATAGGTTATTTCACATTCGCTAATTTCATTAACCTTTCTGAATAAAAGTAAATGACTATTTAGATGAAGGTAAGTCTAAAACTTTATTAGTAACCTAAAATTTCTCTGGAAAGATGAGCTTTTCTGAAAAATCTCCTAATTATAATTATAGATTCCTTTCACAAATCTGAAAACAGGAATGCAACCACTCAAATACTCAAGTACCCATCCCAGCCATTCAACTCCACTGAAGTAGAAAGGTCATTCAACATCAAAGACCTCTTCTGAGAAATGCAGTTAAGGCATAGAATCCTTTCTATCTGACTGACCAAGAACTAGTCTCATTTGCAGAAACTGTGCTGTTAAACTTTAACTTTGTGACCTGGATCCAGCTGATGCTCTTACCTGATTCCCTCCACTTTTTGGATTGACAAAAACCAGCAGCGGCTTCATGAGTGGTGAGGAGATGGGCTTTATCACAAACGGCCGGCCTTTGTTCTCCTGAGAAGGAGAAGCAACAAACAGCTTTAGGACAAGCTATGTGTGTTTTCCTGGCATAATACACACGGGAGACCCAACCTGACAGAACAACTTCAGGTACTGGAAATAGTATAGCCATGTCAATGTGGTGCTCAGCTGGGACCAATTTATCCGGATGAGACAACAGAGTAAGAAAATAAGAGGGGGAAAATATCACTTTAGAATAGTGCATAACTATTTTAAAATTTTACTTAATATTATTTCCAGCCCCCCACTCACAATTATTCACACAGCACTAATAATGTGCCAGATATAGTGCTACTTCTAATATGAACAGGTTTTCCAAAGGAAAATAGAATGAGACAAGCTACTTATGCTATTAATTCCATCTAACATGTTGTATCAGCACTTATTTGCAGATAATCTGTTCTTGAATTCTTGAGCTTGTTGCCTTTCCACCTTTGAACAAATGCCACAAACCAAACATTACATGTCAATGAGAAACTATTTGCCTCCCTCCTCCCTACACCTGCAGGACACCAGAAAGCCCAGTAATGAGGGCACTGTCCTGGTAGACACAGATTCCAGTTCCTGGTCTGAAGTTCCCCCACCACTCAAGCAAGGCTTTGAACCAGAGAGCCCTGGGTATGCAGGGGTGAGTCTCCGTCCACTTCTCCCATGAGGCTGTTTGCCCAAAAAACCATCCACTAAGAAGGGTCTGGAAGCAAGGTCTTCTATAAGATACATTGTTAATCAAACCATCAGATCAATAATCTGTTATCACTCTTCCTCTGTGGTTGAATTTCAATTTTCACACAAACAGAATATTTCCAATACGAGATCCCCTGAAGGAGACATCCTCTGACTGGACCAGAGCCTTGCATCAGTGCACTCACCGTGGATTTCACAACCTCAGTTTCACACCCCTGTTCTGCCTAGTGGAAAACAAGGCTGTGAGCTGAGACTCTTAAATCCCCAGGGAAGACTGTTTCAGGTGCTGGTCCTTCTGGAGTCTGGTACTTTGATTCTTGAAAAAATTCAGCTCAGAAAATAGAACTTCTCATACAAGTTTTATCTCTTCTAACAACAAACTCGTTCGCATGGAATTTTCCAGGGGAAAAAAAATATGAAACAATGCAATAAAACAAAAAAGACAAAAATCCTACAAACTTGAGAGTCTCTGTTAGACATTTAAACAAAAGGAGCCTGATTTCCAAAGCACTTGAATACCTACTTCATTTCCTCTTTTGCTGGCTTTTCTTTTAAAAGATGTTCTCTTCTTTCGCCGTGTTGAAGTCTTTAAGGAATTCTACATCAAAAGAAAAAAGAATACATGAAAAGCAAAACAAAATTTAGAAGACAGGCCCAGAGAGAGCCCCTTTACGAAGCTCTTCCATGCATGTCCACTTGGAGGATGATAAGAGTATCTGGCACATGCTTGAGATTTAAATTACATGCGCTGCATGCTTTACACTTCGACACCACCGTTTATGGAGAAAGCCACACACGGAGACCAGACTGGTGCTTTGGAGCTGGAAACTTTCCCACGCTGTGAGGGGGAAAAAAAGATCAGATGCTCCCATAGACTCACATAACACCACATGTTGTACCTGCCAACCCTCCCAATAGGGGTAGGAGACGCCCGTTTCCCCTTCGGGGCTCCAGTCTCCTGCCCAATCAGGCTCGTCTCCTGGTATGGAGACCACCTGCATAAAGATGTAATAAAAAACATGATAAATGAGATATTTTTCATGTTTTTTCTTTTTTCTTTTCTTTTCTTTTTTTTTTAATTAGGAAAGAAAACAACAAGCTTTAGCTCTGGCAACCATTATGACTCAACATAACATAGGCCACCATGGTGTATGATACTGGCACTGTAGAGTCACTTTCCGCTTATCAAGAAACATGTGTCTGCTAAGGAACCAACTGAAATGTTAATTTTTAAGGATTTGAGTTAAGGAGGTGTTTGTAGGGTAGTTGCTTGTTTTGGTTTTAAATAACAGTATCACTTAACTATGTGGAAAAAAACATACAACTGCCTGTATTTTAGCAGAACCCATTAAAATAAAAATTATCTCAAGGCTGTTTTCTAGGCTGGCAATAGTCCGCACAGTGATACTGAGAGAAAAGGTGTTGTGGTGTGATAAGAATGGTCCAAAAAGAGAAATTTTATTATGTTTTTTTATTATTTTAATTCAGTCATTGAAGTCATACCTGCAGGACACTCTAACCATTTCCATATGATTTTCAACTTCTAGCATAGCCATCACCAAGAAATAAAGTAATAAAGGGAATTAGAAGAAAGTTCTTCTTTTTTTCTTTTCTTTTTTTTTTTCCTGGCTTCAAGAAAGGAAGCAAAATTCACTCAGTCATCTGAAAGTTCATTTCTGTCCTGGTGTCCTGACCTTGACCAAAAGTGTACCACCAATGAAAGTCAACAAGAAGAGATCATCAAAGCTGTAAACAGTGATCTGTTCTTAATCCTGCTTGCAACATCAGTAGGAATAGCTACTAGGTTTTGTTTAATACCACTTTCAGAATTTCAAGACTTCAGTATGACACATCAGATACAGAAGTTAATGCTTCCACATCTCTTAGAAGAAAAATAACAACTGTCTAACTCAAATATCTAAAGGCACTGTCCTTAATCACTGAGACCAAGAGAAGTCTGCTGTAGACCCCAAGGTCTCAAGCTTTTTATAATCTCTCAGCATTACTTGTGGACCAGAATATAGTCATTCTTTACTGGTTACTGAAAATACTGTAGACAAGACAGGTCTGCAGAGCAATTTCAGAACATCTACCCTTTTAGACCATATTTTGAGAAACAACCTAAAGAGGTGCTTGTACTTTTCCCTGCTCTGATGCAAAGTGATTTTGAAAGCATGGTAAACCACAAAGACTGCACTGACTACACAAGTGCATCAGCAATCCCATCTGCATAGTCTTTCATCACTAGAAAGTTATGGAGTCATTACATTCAAAGCTGCCTCCCATGGGGGCCTTAACATAGTTCCTCAGCCATTCTCTGATGAAGGGTTTAGGTGAAACACAGGACAATTCATAGTCTTGCTAGCAGTCTGCTGAAAACTCACACACATATCAAGCCTTTTCCCTGTGCATCAGTCTGTCCAGGTGCAAAACTCAAAATGCTTATCACGTTGGTTAAGTGCAGTGAATTCTACTAACAAATGAGTCTATAACTTAAGTTAGGTAAAACACTAGGCAAGTACTGTACCTCTAGAAGAAGGACTGTACTTGTTCTATCACCAAAAGGTGACCCAAATCTAGTGAAGTTTTTCCAGAAAAGGCAAAGACAGTTCAGTAAGACTCTTACTAATTTTAAAAGAATAACTTAAAGAATGTTTAAACGTAGCTGTCATTAAATCCCACTAAAATGTATTTCTTTTCTCGCCCATGAGTGGGGTTGGAAAAGGCACACACCTATATTAAAGAAACAGTTTTACTCTAAGCCTCCATTTTGATTATAAACATTTTCATTTCCATCCTCAAAAAGGTACTAAATATCCTACATCACAACAATGTTATTTCACCTCTTTGGTTTTGGTTTTCTGTGTTTGTTTTTTTTTTTAACATGCCTACACCAATAGTGTTAACAGAACTGAAAACTTTGGTACAGTAATTGCAACGGCATGTCCATAGCAGATGAAAGGCAAAAAAGCTGCTTAAACATATGCAGGTTCTTTTTGCAAACATGCAGAAGAGTAACAGCCAAGAGTATCAGCAGTCTTTGCACACTGAAGTGAAGATATGGATACATACTACCTTGTTCACAAAACAAGGTAATGAGTAGTTTCTACATGTACAATGTTATTCAACAAGCTACCTGATAGTAAAGCATACCTTTAAATGGGGACCATAAGTAAATACTAACTTGCCTCTAGAGAGGAAACCTCTCCTTTGTGGATGTCAGTTTGTCCATCTTCAAAAGAGATTTTTCATATTATTGAACGGCCATGACAGTTCTCAGCAAACTTAGCTAGAGGAACAGAAGTGAAGTCCTTCTTGCATGGTGTTGGATTGTACGAAGGCCGTGGGCTATCTCAGACAAATCCAATTAAATCTTTCAACCTTTTCCTTTACAACATTTCGGCCTTCATTTCCAAAAGCTTTTAGCACACTGACCTTCACATTATTTAAATAATGAACAGTGTCTGGGAAGGTCAATCTTGACCATGTTCTAGCTGTTCACAAACCACCATCAGACAAGCCAGCTGCACTCAGCAATTGAGGAAATAAAGAAACAAATCCAGAGATAATCATTCACTAGAACTTTTTCAAGGTCCTCAAAGGAGGAGAAGAAAACACCATGTTTACTCACCTTGAACAGGATAGCCTTGGAATTTTAGTTACTGTTTTTATCTTCCCAAACAAAAGGCAGACTGAATTGGTAAATACATCAGCCAAATCCTCCTTATTATCTACTTTTCTCCCACAAGCATGTAGTAAATCCAGTGCTAGAGCTAATACCACTTTGGCTGCTAAACCTCACATATAATAAAATACCACCAGTCAGGAAGAGTGACCTGCTTCACAAACTAGGAGATGGAATTGATTTGAATCCCAGGAAAACAGAGCTGGCATCAAATCACTTCTAACAGTACAGAAACACTGGAAATCAGAAAAAAGTTACAGAAGTGGCTCACATTATGGATAACATGGAATAGGTACTGGGAGTTTTCCATTCATGTAAGTGGGTCATTACATACAGAGCTACCACCAATTCCAAAGCTATTTGAACCATTCTGAATATTCTTCATCTTGCAATCAATTACTTGCAAGAAGCAAAAGCTCCCCATTTAGAACGTAGGTTGTCAGCAGAAATTTGTCCTTAGCCAATTACACACGATGTTTCACTACCACAACATTGCTGGTAATGAGATGGGGAGTGTGGTCTTTATGCAAGACCAATATTTGAAAGGTGGTGACCCACATGATACAAAATAAGCATGGAAAACTATTTTGAGGCAATAAGAAGAAAAAAAATAAAAATTATAAAACAGGGCAAGGTTTTGTCACAAAAAGCCAACTCATTTGCTTAAAGGAAATAACAAACAAACAGGATGCAGGTACCACTAAAATCAATTTTAAATGAGTAGGGAATTCAGTTCAGGAGTTGTCTGTGACCAATGTAAGTAGTTAATTAGAGCTGAGGAAATAATTTATAAGAAAAAAAGCTTCTAGCCAAATTTATTCCAACTGTGGAATATGTGAAAAACAGATTGTTGGTTACACATTCATTTATTATGTGAATTTACAAAAATTTGTGAATGTTGTGTTTATATTCTGTGGATTGAATACTTCACAGTGTTTACCAAACATTCCTATAGGGTGAAGAGGGTCATAATACATAGAAGTAGAGATGGCCAGAAACTGCAGGAGAAGAAAAATATTTCCTAAGAAAATAATAAATGAAAAAGCAAGACTTCTGCCAAAAAGTTGAAAACATATCCAAAAGATTCATCAGTATTTTCTAAAGCAATAAGGATGCACTCCCTGTAACTGCAATGGGTGTTATTATGAAGTTCCATGGAAATAAACTCATTGTCTGTGTTAAATATAGTTTTGATCTATCTAATGCTTCAGCTACTCAAGATAAGGTTTTTGCATGCTACTGACCATGAATTTCAAGGACCCAAGATGCAGTTGAGGGGGAATAATGGATTGAAGTACTTTCTCTCCACTCACAACTCGGGCACACAAAGCTAACAGATATTTTCTTTTAGTTTAACATTTTAAAACTTTATTTTAAAGATATTTCCCCATAAATTTTAATTAGTTAGATCAGATTTATTTTTTAATTTGAACTTGCCTGATAAAATAATGGACAAGAAAGTCAATTCTCTACAAATATAAGGAAGGCAATCTGTTTTGGCCAAAAGCCAAATCAAAAAAAAAAATTACAAGTGTCAGGTTTTGTTTTGGGCGGGTTTTTTATACTAAAATTAAATGCAATAAAGATTAAAAAATATTGAGGAAAAGCTTCTATTAGTAAGGTCAGACATAGATACATCTCTTGAGTATGGTTCTGAAAATTAGACAAGGATTTTAAGACTTTCCCAAGAACTTAAACATTCCTCAACAAGTGAGAAAGAAAAAGTTTTCTCTGGAGAAGAGCTGAGTAAAACAAACAGAGAAAGAAGAGTGTGGGTAAAAGCTACAAATGCAAAAAAAAACCCCTTTTTTCTCTGAGTGGAGGTGGCTAGGGGTTTTGCCTACACTGTCTCTTGACCTAAAGGAGAAATAGCAACCTCTCTGGTCAACTTTTTGATGACTCAGTACATATATTTCGCCTTCCCTCTGCCCATTGTCTTCAATAACCAGCTTGTTAGAAATCTTACTCGTGCCCAAATCTGCTGATCATATTCCTAGACTGGAACTAAAGACTGAGTAGCTCACAGCTTAGGCCTTAGGCCTTTTTCCAGTTTCATAGGACTAGTTTTGTCTTAGTGCCTTGCCTACAGCCTTCTGGGCTTCTTGTTGACCACCAAGAAACAGAGTCAAAAAGCCCAGGTCATTTCCTAAAGATGGACTGAAATAAAAACTATTATTCTGAAATAAAAATTTAACCAGCATTTCTGACTCCCTGATATGTTCAGTGTTTGTTTCTATCATTTCAACTTAGCATGAAAACAGACATTCAAAGAAACAGTTCTTACTTGATGCAAACCTCCTTTTAAATTTTTTTGTTAGCTCTCTTTTGGATACATCCTCTGTATCAATTGTGTTCACCAATGAATTATCCTCTCCTGCACCTATCACATGCATCACAAAACCTTTCAAGTCTAATGCTTGTTACCTTCAACTAAATGAGCAATGTGCTGACATTGAGCAAGCACTGATGTAAGAGATGATTCTTTACAGGTCCATTAGTGGCAAATTCAGAGGGGTGCCAGTCCAGCCACAGCCAATTCTTACTGTGGTTCAAGGGAATGTTTGTGAACAGTTTTTCCCTGTTATTTGCTCAGCTCTATTTAATGCAACATGCTTGACTGCCTACCACCCAGGGGATTTCTTGCAGTATGCTTGCTGAACTCAGTTCCAGGAACAAATTTGAGCTACATTAGCTCAGAGTAAGTCATGTTTATTGTTCATCATCCCAAACAAGGAAATCCACTGAAGGACTGGATGGAGGGGCAGGAGGATACAGGTTCATAATCACCATGGAGGTATGCTGGGTTTCAGGGAGAGAGACAGGGTTGAACAAGCATGCCTTTGTGAAGGAGGACTGAGCAGCAAAGCCAGGTTGGCCCTGCACAGCCATACAGCTTCAGAAACAGACATCAGCATGCAGTTACCTGAGGTTTCTTCACCTTAATGATCCAGGTGGGAGGCACAATGACAGCAGCATGAGCCCCCAGGGAACATGGCTCCTCAATGTGATGTAGCATGAAACAGGTGACTTTATTATGAAACTGGAAGAAGGGAAAGAGCAGAGTCAGTAAGGAGGCCAAGAAAAACAAAGGGGAAGCATGGGAAGGAAGAAGAGGGTGATGGTACAAAAACTGGAGCAATATTCCCAAGTCCACCGTTTTCAAGTCATTCAAACCATGGAGATTTAGGAACACGTAACTAAATATTATCTTCCAAAATCATTCCTTCTTAGAAAGAAACAAGCAAACAACCCACAAAAAATCCCAACCCAAACAAACAGAAACACCAAAACCAACAAAGCAAACAAAATCAAACCCCTCAACAACAAAAGCAAGCAAAGAAACAAAAAACCCCACAATCACTCTTACTTCAACACAGATCATAGTGTCCCAGAACATTCACTTACTGCCAGCTTGCACCAGGAACAACTGATGGCCACAATCTCTTTACTATGGAAGGAGAATTTCTGCTGGAAGCCCTGGAATAATCAGGAAAAAAAAATATTAAATTCCTTCTCACTGCAACATCACACACACCTTTAACTCTTGCCCCATGACTGTGCTAGGCTGAACGAGTTCACTGAAGTCAGATCCATTGGTTCAGCCACAAAGCTCTTAGACACTAAGCAGATTTCTGGAGAATAAAACAATGACAGGATTCACAGAGAAGGTTCTTCAATTAGGGTATTTTTGTACACACTTAATAGCATGTCTGCAAAATTTTAGGCTTATTTTTTGTAGTTAAAAACAATGGAAGAAGACAGAAAAGCAGCGCCTATTTAAATGGATTTTTACAGACCTGGACAGTTTTAGATTTGCTGTTGAACATTGCAGTCTTGTTTGATGTAAATATAAATAAGAATCTGAATTTCCTTTTTTTTTACTATGGAATCAACTACAATGTCTATCTAGGAATGTGATGGTAGAGAAATTAAGTAATAGTTTTATTGAGCTGACTGAGATTAAAACCTTTCCAGCAAGTTCCAAAAAAACCAAGACAGCCTGATTCAGATCAAACAGATAAAAGAAAATGTTTCTTTATAGTTCTAAGAAGAAAATGCCCACCATTACCACCAAATATGAGATTTTATTCTCCTACAGAAGAGCTTAATTCCATAGAGTAAAATGTCATTTTGCTTTAAATGCTAAGGCTGGAAAAGACCATTGGGTCATATAAATCCTTTTTATATCTAACACAGGCAAAAAATGGTAAGATATACAATCTGAAATTTCGAGTTGAGTTAAAGCTTATATTAGTCAGAGAAGAAAACTGATTTGGGTTGATGGCAGGAGAGATGAAAAGTCCAGAATTTCATTAAGCAGTTTGTCATAGTCAACTTCACTGCTTAGATTTCAGACTTGCAGTTGTCTGGATCCTTTGTTCATGGGCTTCCATCAAGCCTCTCTCTATCACAATAAGTAGCCCATCACCACCCTGAATTTTCTAATTCAATCTCTCTACCAAGTGATGAATTTGTGAGCTAACTTTCTTTGTGACAAGCTGAGTAATGCCTAAATCTCCTACATGCTGGACAACGCCCAAGACCCAACGCAAAAAAAGTTATAATCTGATTTAGTAACACCTATACTGCTTCTGTAATTAAGGTCCTTCTTATCCTGCAGGAAAAATGAGCCAGTCAGTGCTCAGTGCAATGACAAGGTAAAGCACACAAAGCAGGAGAATTAAGTAGACAACCAAAAAACATTCAGAGATGCATTTGTCTTAAGTGAGAGACTGAGCTACAATGTGTCTCTGTAAGGTAGACAACCCTATGGATACTCTCAAGAGGAGGCGGCTCTACCTGCCTGCCCACCATGCAGAAGTACACTTAGCAGCCTCTTCTACAGGTGCCTCCATCACATGTGCAATCCAGCTTGCCATATGGGCCATATCACCAAGGCTGACTCCTAAAAAGGTTGGTGTCACCTCTGTCTAGATTTTTTGGGGGTTGTTTTGTTTGTTTGTTTGTTTGTTTTTCTAATCATGCCCCTAAAGCATCAGAAGTTACATTCAGAGAAATTCAACGACTAAATTCTTCATAATGATGGTGATGTGGCATATTCAGGTTTAGTAACCATGTGCAGTCAAATCGCTTAACAAGAACAAGCTGGTCAGCTGCTTCTGGCTGGGCACATCTCATCTGCCATTTGGTGTGGACACAAGAACAGAGTGACAGTGACCGTGATCCAGGTGTTGGTACAGAGGTCTGACATTGGACAAAACACTCTATTCTTATTCACTTACACTGGTGCTTCATATTGTTTCCCACAAATCTCATGCTTTCTTGTCTCAAACTGCATTAAAAAAGATTTCAGTCCCTGATGGGCATGAATTGTTTTGTTTTGTTCTGCTTTGCAACAACCAGCAGAAAAACTCTTCTCTCCCAAAACCTCCACTAATAAAAAACTAAATTCAGTACATTAATTCCATAGCCCATCAGTTGTGTATTTTAAACATACGGTCTAAGCATCTTGTGTGGTTCTGGATGGACCATTTTTTCATTTATTTAGTAAGCAATTTAGCTTTTAGGGAGTAATTAGAGACAATGATACAGCAATAAAAACATATTAATGATAAGTAGCAATAAAACACCACTATCCTTCCTAAAATTGCTTTACAAATGTGCACTAATTCTTCCTAAGGATGTGTGCTTCAGGTAACATGGCATTTACTTGAAAGAGCTTTACAAATAAAGGAACTGATAAAATAAACAATGTACTGTCACAATAAGATTTGATGGGGACTATCAGACTAAAACTCTGAAACCTCACATATTTTACTAGAAATCATTTGTCTGTCTACTTCTCTCGATGAGAAGAAAAAATACATTTCAGTTATCTGTTTCCTGGAGGTCTTCTGCACCAAATTAAAAGTTTTGAGACAGAAAATGAATTTCAGATTTGTGAGGACATCAGCCTAACAATACATGATTAGCCCTGATTCTTCAGCAACAAATTCCTCTACCATGCGTGAAATCTACTGTTGTGAGCTACTCCTTTAGAAATAAACAGTTGTGCATAGCAGAAGAAATGTCCTTGTAGGAAAAGAGCACCTGAATTCCAACAAAACTCGCTCATGTTGATGGTTGGTCTAGACTATTTAGACAGATTGAAAATCCAAATCAACATAGACATCCATGTACACAAACAGAACACATACATTACTAATTCTGGTATGTTCTGGTTATATTCCCAAAAGTATCTACCTTTAAAGACTATTTGCACACTAGTGTTAGGGCTACTAACAATAATTTGCAAGTCTTTTCCTACAATATTTATTCTCTTTTTAGTGCTCTTAGAGATATCCTAATGCAACATTATAGAAGAGTCAGGTATTATTACAACTGTAATACAGACTACAACAGAAGCACTTGGATAGTGATCTCTTCTAAAATAATAAAGAAGAGGAATTGCCTTTCAATTACTAGAAATTTTAGTCCTACCTTTACATGCAGGAAAACAAGTTCTCCATCAAAATTTTAAAGAGACCAGTAACTGAGAGGTACTGCAGAAATACACCACATGTGTATAGAGGACACACTGCTTTGGACACTACAAGAGGTTAAAGAAATACAGTGTTTGCTTAGCATGATGGTCTAAGATGCATTCTCAGTCTCAGAACATCCCTAAGTCACTGCTAACTGGAAGTATATGAAGAAAAGACTCCTTTGCTTTCATCCTTAAGCTTCTATTACTGCACACAACAGTTATGAGATGCATGCTGGGCCACATGGCCATAACATCCTTATGTCAAATTACAAAAAGATAAAAAAATTATCCTTTCTCTAATGATTCCAGGTAAAAAAAACTAACAGCTAAAAAACTACATTTTTCCATATCTTCAAGAGAAAGAAAGGAAAATACCATGCATTATGTAGAGACCATAACTTGGGAGGACTTATTTACCATCTCTTCCAATGCAACAGCTATGGAACATTAAGGAAAAAAACAATGTGACAGGTTTGAAACAACCAAAATGAAGTTCTTCTCATAACATGTAAGTAAGTTCAAGAATTAATTGCTAAAGGATGTTGTAAAAGCTATAGCTTTACAGGAACTCAAGGTTCAACTAGGCAAGATCCCAGGAAAGAAAGTCATCATAGGCTATGATATAACTAAAAAGGCACCATTTCTGGAAATTCATGAGACAGAAATTTTGAGAGGCCAGGAGACTGTTTTGAGGTTGCATCACTGAACACCCTTCCCATCTAACTCTTTTTCATATTAAGCCATTGTTGAATACTGGGCTCAATGGTACTTTGCCTTAAGAGATCTGTCAATCCATCTATTACAGTCTCCAGTTTCAAAACAAAACAAAAACAGAAAGACAGAAATAGACTGTTTGGTTACAATGCACTTTTCAGGCTCCCTCCCCTGATATTGATTTCACCATATAGGACTTCAGCAGTAAATCTGTGAGATCACCCCTGGGAGGAAGATCAGGAGAAAACTAAAGCTTAGACAAATCCATATAATCTGTACCTACACTAGTAAGTAATGTGCAACAATGGTAGCACAGGCTCTGTTGGTACTGAGAACACTGTACACAAGGATTTTCAAATAATTTAGTTTGGTCTAGCTGTAGTCTGGTCCTGTGGACTGACTAACTTTCTATTAAGTTTAACCTAAAAGTAATTTATTTCATTTGTTGCAAGACTGTTCCACATGTGAACCATCAGAAGTGAGGATAATCAAGAAAATTTGTTTCAAAGTGCAATTCTGATCTAAGGTGGAACACTGATAGACACCCATGTGCTCAAGCTCTCTGGAACTGTCAGGAATGGCACATATGGCACACAAAGTCACAAAGCTAAGAACACTGGGGTGCATTAATTCCTGTCTACTTGCTTATGATCTGAAGCATGAGATGGGTATATCCTAAAAACTTCATTTCAGCTGTTACTAATGATCATTAAAATAGCTAACCATCCTATTCCAGGCATGGGATAGGACTATTACATAACAATGAGATCTACCAGAAACCTTAGGCATTCCATGAGTAATGCTATCCTTTATTGCTCTAAATTTACTGCCATTCTCTTTCAAAGATAGTTCCCCTTTTCTCAAATGACAAGAGAATAATAAAAGTGGATCTTACTCAGAGGTTTAAGAAATGTTACAGTGGAACACAAAGGCAAGTATTTTGCTGTAACAGGAGACTACTTGGCCAATAAATATAGTGGATGTTTTTGTTATAATTTTCTCTAATTCTTTGTGTTTCTTTTTCTATGTTCACTGAGTATTTCTTATTTAAGGGGAGAACTGAGATTTCTTCAGAACTTCCCTATATTCTCCCTTTGATGATTGGACTTGAGGACCTTAAAGGTCTCTTCCAGCCTTACTTACTATATGATTCTATACCAGTCAAGGTTGCCCAAGTGAACAAACCCAGCACAGATTCTGATAGGATAGCCAGTAAGTATTCCCATTGCAAAATCAACTCCTAATGCCTGTAGGGGGGGTATCCAGACCAAAAAGGTAGAGAAGGAAGGCAAAGTCATACCATAAGAATGCTCTCTGCAAACTGCCTTGCTGCACTGTTCCCATACAACTTTCTAGAAAAGCGCATCGCATTTTTATTGCATGTCTTATTGCAGGTGGTAGCTGATGATTTGCATGAATATCTAGACACAAATCTCCTTTTCCTCTGACTTAAGTCCTGTGCCATGGAGATGAGGCATAGACTTCCTTACTAGTTAATAAGAGGGAGGCAGAAGTGTAATACAGTGCTACAGAAAGGAAATTAAATCCCTGTGTTAATTTAATTTTTAAGTATCTCTCAATATATTTCAGGAGTTTATAATATTTCAGGAGAAAGATCTTCAGTAACTAAGTTACTTCTTCCCCATTTTTATAGCTTTTTAGAAATAAACTTTTACAATCTACGCAGCAGAGCAAACATCAAACAGTCTAACAAATCTTGGAGTCTGCCACAGCAGAAAGAAAGCAACAGACTTGCTTTTTCCAGAAGCCTCAAAAAGAGGCCAACATAATTTTGGCACAGAGGACAGGACTGAAAGCACATCACATTAGTGCCAGGTTAGTTTAACAAAGAAAGAAGCTCAAGGAGCCACAGCCTTTTTCCTTCTCATTTTCAGCAGCCAGTGCAGCACAACCTCCTAGGACACATGATGTGCTCATTCCTACAGATGCAGCTGCCCTTCTTTCCCCCATAGGAATCAAGGCTGTTACCGCTCAACATCTCAGGCTTGTCATTAGCCACTAACAGAGGCTACCTCTTTGTAACAGAAAAAAATGAGTAACTAGAAGGACCTGGCTGCCCTGAATTCCTAAGTGCTTTGTGTAGTACTTGGACTATGCTGAAAATCTTACCTTTCCGCACTGCTTACATTTCCCCTCCTGCCTCCGCCTGTGCACCCAGTGATGTCGGACAAAGTTCTGCAACGGGACAGAAAGATCTGTTATAGGCAGCATTGGCACCTTGCACTCAACAGTACCATGTGTGTGAAATTTGTTTACAGACTCCAAAGGAAAAGTCCCTTCAGCCATTGCAGTAATTCCTGGAGCAAAATGCAGCAGTCACTTCAGGAAACCTCAAAAACCATCAAAACTGTAGGAGGAACAAAGACAAAATGGTGTTTTCTTTATCTATGTTGAAATGAGGCCAGAACTACTTTCTGAGTATTATTCCACAAGAAGAAAGTTCATTACATGATGCAGAGATAATCATCACCTAAACACAGAGCACAGAAATGCCCAAACACTGCTATGCTCAGCCACAAGGCAGGGCCCTACGCTATTCCGCTTGGAAATACAGTCCTATAATGCATGAAATACCATAAATCAATGCAATGGAAAGAAAGGAGGTGAGGAAGTAGCAGTCCTTGAAGCAATCTTTTCTCCTGTTCGGACAACATGCATCCTGCATGGCAGCAAGGGAGGAACAAGAGATGGGTGGGTGAGCAGGGTTGTGGCACTATTTCTGCACAGGCAAGGGCTAGAAGGGGTCTGCCTGCACCAAGCTGTTATTCCAGGCAACACTAAGCTGCCAGTGTGACTGGGAATTGAGCTATCCCTGCTAGGGCAAGCTGGCCACCAAATCAACTGCAAGTTAAGAGGTGTTTTTGAAACACCAGCTTCTAACTATGTAAGACAGATCTATAATAAATATATATATATATAATAATAACTACATTATAATAACTACAAATATAGTGAATAATAATTACAAACAGCTTCAACACCTTCAAAAGTGCTGAATTCACACAGTAGGTGGATGTAAACCATAAGGGTTTTGAATATCTGTCTTTATGTTCAAGACACTTCTAGAGGGAGAAAAAAAAAGAGGAAAAAGGAAAGCAAGAGAAAGGAGAGGGAAATAGAGAAAAAAAATAAAATACCAAGAAGGAAAATCAAAATTACCAAAAAAAGGAAAAAATTCAGACTAGCTGAATGAATGGAAAAAAGAAAACAAAGATGAAATTGTTTCTGTCAGTGTAAGTAATTCAGTGTTTCAGCTAGAATTCATTTCACATTTATTCTGGAGGTAAGAACATGTTCCACTGGGAACCAGCGTGTCAAACTCCTCTGAATCTAAAAGCACTTCAGCAGCATCACACCAGGTGGATCAGCACACATGTTAACTGAAAAGTGGTCGTCATTTTTCCACTACTTACTTCTCTTGGAGATCTGGATCCTCCTTCTCGGAACGTCGGTTTGCAACGAAAGTTAATCTGACATTGAAATAAAACTGTTAGAACTTCAAGTGAGTTGAGAGACAATTTATTCCAATATTTTGATCTAGGTTAGACTTGCAAAATATTTATTATCTATAAAAACATTAGCTTCACTAGGTGGAAAAAAAGTAACTACCTGGCTGTCAGAAAAATCTCTCTTCATAAGCTGTATTAATTCTCCTTGCTAGACCTCTACACAGCCCTAATCTTCACTAATGTTATTGTTACCTGCTCAGTTGAACCATTTGAACCACCTTCTCCTTCTAGAAAGGAGCTGCTTCTTCTGCTTTGTTTCTCTGAAGGTCTTTTGCAAACAAATGCAGAATCCAGCTAAGGTCTCAAAAGTTAGTAGGTGCTAGAAACTCAGATCTCTAAACCTTTTTGCACATCCCATCTTTATGTCTTCACAAGCAAAATCTGTAGAGATACCATCATTCAGAAAAAAGAACCATGCAAGTGACCATAAATGTCTGTGTTTTCATTAGATCAAGATGTTTCCATTCACCTCCCCAACCACAAACCATTTAGGAAGCATTGTACTGCCTCATGCAGTGGTGTTGCCACCTTCAGATGGGAAAGAGAAACCAGGACAACAGGACCTTCCATGAATGGAAAATATTTTTAGAAAGATGAAGAGAAAAAGGTACTTCATAAAAAAGAAGGGAGTCCTAGAAGAAAGAAAAGGTTTAGAGAAAAGAAAATCAAGAGAAATAAGTAGAGGGGAAGTAGAAAGAAAAAAAATATACTGAAGAAGGTGAGGCCAGGGAAAAGACCAAAGGATACATGAAGTGAGGATGCTCTAGATGAAATAGATTCAAACTGAAGTTGACTGTCCTTCAAAGAATAAAACATTTAAGAATAGTGCACAGCTACGCTTTTGTTACGAAGGTAGAAGGATCAAATTGCTTCAAATTTAAATACAACTCTCCCCAAATAAATTAGTTCTTCCCTTATTTAATAATGACCTTCAAAATAATAGCTCGGGCTTTGGGGGAAGGAAAAAAAATCCCACCATCAAAAGCACTGAAAAAAAGAAGCAAACAAAATACCTATTACTTAAGAAGAAATGCAAGACATTATAACTTTAGTCTTTTCCCATTGCTCTTCACCTGGAATTCCAATTTGGTGCTTCATTGCTCAGTCATGGCAGGCTGGAAAGACACCCAGCTTATATTTACTTTACTTACAACTTTCCCTTTGCAGGAAAAGCCAAGAAGAAGACTTATGTACCAGTTTTAAACTCCACAGAGTTTAAGAGGGATGCAGACTTTATAACAACCTTCTGCCAAGAAGTAGATTTCATGGTCTCCAAAACACCATAAACAAGCTCAACAGAACAGGTTTTACACCAAAGTGCTCATTTGCTCCTGCTGGCAGTGCCACCAGCTCGTTGGGCTGTGGAAAGTCAGCACTGCTGCTGATGGAGGAAGTCATGAAAAATTCACTGGTAACATTTTGTGCTGAAAGCATGTGCTAATGCTAATTTCACTGTGGATAAAAGCATCGGGGGTGGAAATGGTACCTTTCCAACTTGGTATTATGGCAATCACTATGGTATTTGTCAACACGAGTCCAAGCACTTGGAAAGGAAAAAATCCACTCCAAAGAGTTGCTCCTATAAATTTGTTACGCATGAGTTTCTTTTATGAAGAACAACATTGCTAAACATATAGGAGTGAAAATGAAGCTGTACTGAAATTGATGGGGAAATTCCCACACATATTTTTTTACACATACCACATTAGGAATGAAAATGGTGGGGGGAGATCTCTTTAGCAAATTTCCAATTAGTCATAATGAAGACAAATCACTGGTGGGGAGATTGAAGTCAGTGATAGATACTCTATCAGCACTTGGGTGTGATGAGAGATCCTTGCAGGAAATAAGAAGCAGGAAAGATGCTAACAGAAATAATGGTACTATAATGGAAAGGTTTGATGTTTTCCATTTTACAGACAAGAAGTTAATTTCTGAAGTTTTGAAGAGAAAACTGTGTAGTCTCATTAATACAGGGGAAAATGTTCACAGTAGCATCTTATGCTGCAATTCTCAAATATAACCATCATATAATGAATTATGTTGGCTTTAGTTGGAGAATTTTGAAAGGCCAATTTTGTACAAAACAAGATACTCCATTTTCTAGGTTCAATTTTTAATCTAGGAGTAGAGAGAATTTATTTTTAAAACATTAAAACTGTAAAAGCATTCTATAGTTTTTGTTCTTGGTTTGGTTTTGGGTTTGTTGTTTAGGAGTTTTTTTAAATAGTTTGTGGGATTCAATGAAATATACTTTAAAAAAATCCAAACAACAAACTGGACTTTTAAGTCAACTTTTATTAACCCATACATTGTTAAAAGTTATGAAAACTTAATTTGGCATACAGTGTTTTCCAGTCTGAAACCTCAGTAAAAGAATCAAAGGAGTGTTGAGTACAGAAGGCTCCAGAAGATGGCAATGTCTTACCTTCTCTAACTGCTCCATGCACGCGTTGTGGACCACAATCTTGCAGGCAGCACACTTCCTCCGCAGAGCAGACTTCTGCAAGAGGAAAGGGAGATGTGTGTCCATGGAGGTGTGGTATTCCCAGGGGGGAGAAAAAGTTAGCTGTGAAACAGGATATGTTTTGCTTCTTATGCAACATTTTTTTCCCCTCTCTTGGTGCTCTCAATTGTACTGTGTACTGACAAATAAATAAATAGGTCTGAAGCTCTTCCAGTTAAAAACTGAACTTTGTAGAAACGACAGGCACAGTACTCCAGCTGGCAAACTAGAAGTAAAAGCTTGGCTTTATGTAGGAGATCTGGTTGTTAACACTGCAGAGCATCATCATAAAAGGGAGCATCCTAAGATGATGACGAGCAGAGCCAGTGTAAAGAGGAGAAAAATTACACGTGCAAATCAGAGAACTCAGATCAGTTCACATGAGTAGGTCATTACATGCTTATGAGATAATATTTAATTTCATGGTCCTGGCTACTGACTTTGGAAAAAATATGTGGGTACATGGGTCATTTAGCACAGAATTATAAAGTTCTCGGAGAATACTGTTAAATGCTTATGATATGTTACAGAAGGGATGAAATTCTCAATTATGCTGGTTAGTTTCATTAATTTCAGTAGGTCTTTTGAAATAATTTCCATTGAATCCCCTGGGCTAAGGCATATCAAAGGCAAGGGAATGCATCCAGAGGAGAGAATATATTGAATTATTTTACTTCCATAAACTCATTTTAATTAACCAAATGGAATTAATTTTCATAGAAATTTAACTTACGGTCTTGTACTTTAGGGACAGAGGAGTTATAAATACACATTGAGTTGAGATTTCTTTACTTCAGATTTTTACATTCAATTTATTCATGTTCACTCAAATCTCTAATAAATTATTTCTTTAGAATTTCCAACCTATTTTAAATAACCTCAAGAAGAAACAGGGAACACAACTTTAGCTCGCATTATGATATAATAATAATAATTTTACTGACTCTCATAATTATTTAGATACACCTTAACTGTACATGCTCACATGTATGTGGAGTGGTGTCCTAAAGTTGCACCTGAAGAATCACACTTTTATAGCAGGCTAAGCTTTCACATGTCTTGTGACTTCATAACTTCAAGTATGTTTTTTATTTCTGTGTTTACCAAGACACAACCTGTCAAATCATATGCAATATATTACTAAATTTTCTCACTACTTTCAATGAGCTAAATCGTGAGGAAATGTTTCCTCAGTTTCAGAAAGGCAAACTTCTACTTAGAACATAAGAACCATCATACCAGGTCAGACCAAAGGTCCACCCAACCAAACAAATCCTGTCTCCAGCTTTCACCAAAATTCAGTGCCTCGGGACCAGTGTAAGTGCAGGGCAAACACACAATGACACTGCCCTTGAATATTACCACACAATCAGCAGTTTGTTGGGACATCACTTCATTACTCTGAAGGAGGCAGAGACTTCTCAGGCTATATGCCATAAATTAGTCAATCTGCTTAAGTTTTGGGAGACAGATATTAAATTTGTGCTATGGAAAGCACTGATCTTGTGGATCAAAGTGCCTCAAAAATTAGGGGCAATTAGTGAATCAAAATGTTTTCATTTGGTTGAAAGCTCTGAAGTATGGACTTTTTTAAAATAAAAGCAAAATGATGGTATCCTGAACAGTCACAGTAACCGCAAACACCCCAGAGAAGAGGAACAGTACCTAAACTTTGCAGTCCAAGGGCCAGGATGCTCCTTTGAGCACTGTTTGAAATCAACAAGGGTTGGACTCGATGATCTCGGAGGTCTTTTCCAACCCAATCAATTCTATGATTCTATGATTCTATGAACAGCTTGAACACAGAATCACCACTCCCCAAGCTTCCTAAATACCAGAATAAAATAAGATTTAGCTTTTTCTTCCCTTTGCCAGTAGCAATTTCACTGACACATGAGGGTAAGAACCCTTGAAGGAGACTGGAAGTGTAACAGTCACTCCTCAGTCAAAGAAGAGACACATATGGGTTTGAGATCAGTCCAACTGAACTTTTTCATACACAGCAGAAAAGGTTCAACAGGATAAGGCTAATCTTGTATATTCTTGAATAGGAGTAGGTAAACACTCGACTATGAGTGCACTCATTGCTGGTGAGTGCATTCAGGAGTATGGAAAATTCAGTTCAAATCTTTGCAGCGATTAAAATCATAAAAAATTGATCACACTACACCCAGCGACTGCAAAAACTGATGTATTTGTGTATATGTTTGTGTAAAATACTCTAGTTTCTTTGAACATTTCTGAAATATCTTGATATTCTAACCTTTTTTCTCTTACCACATTAGTAAAACTGCTCATTACATACACTTGCACTGTGTAAATAATCTGGGTCACTCAAAACTGTTTTGGACTTTTATCCCCAACCAATTAAGTCTTCACCAGCAGTCTTTTACCCCTTTGGCATTTCTTCTGGAATACAGGCAAATAATTCATGCTCCCAAGCAACTGAGCACTACCTCAGTCTGAAGTCAGGCTTGTTACCTCAGAAAGAGAAAAAGAAATCTGAAAATAACTCACTGAGAATTTGACTTGGCAGCTTTCCTCCCCCAGGTAGCAGAGGTCCCCAGAAACATTTGTCTCTAGCCACAGATGCTCTCCATTCACAGCATTTTCCTGAGAAAAGATGATTGTTAATCTGTTTTGTGAAATTCAGCCATATGAGTATAGATGGGAAAAAAGGGGAAAAAAAAGATCTGATTTTAAACACAAATTTAGAAAACAAAAATCAACTAAAACCAACCAAACCAAACCAAACCCAACCACAACATTAGGTGTGGGTTTGGTTTTCTACAATACATAGCCATAGCAGATCACAGTATTACCCTGGCTGACCACCCCTCCTTAAAGGATACTGACAATACAATGATGTGTCTCCAATTGAAACTAAAGTATTTTTGTGCCACAGTTCAGGGAAACTTTGCTGATGTTCTTCCCACATGCTGCAGAGTTTAACTGGTAATTTAGATTTCATAAGCATGAGATGAACACGGAATTTTAAAGAAACAGAAAATCAAGAGAGATGAAACAAAAACACAGCTACTGAACTTTCTACTGGAGAAGCCAAAAAAATTGAGAACAGGGCCCAGGAGTGAAAAATAACATACTGACTATAGCTTTAGGATGACAGGATAATTTAGACATAGGAAAAAGCTTTCTTTAAAATGGCTGGATCACCACTCTGTGATTGTGAATGCATCAACAAAACATTAAGTGGCCAGGAGAGACCAGACTTTACCTTTATATGTGAAAGAACAATTAAGTTGACTAAGAACATTCTCACAAAAGAATCTACCTAGCACATTGGCAATTAGAAGTGACCAACGGGGTAACATCTGACTTTGTCTTGACAGGTTCATTTGACCTAATTTGTATTTAAATTCTATAAAAATTCTCATTTGAAGGAAATTTGGTTGTAGATAGACTATGGTTTTCACTTGACTGTAATCCTGGCATGACTATAAAGCCTCAAAGTCTACTGTACACTAATGGAGCAAAGTGAATAAATAGGATCTCTGTTCATCCAGAATTGGAGCATGATGGAAAATGGTTTGACAGTCTGACATTTGGTTCCCACACTGCAGAAGTCACAAATGATGACGCTTACCAAACAGATGGCGTCCGACAGCAGGATGCTCTGAAATAGCCATCTTGGATAAAATAATTTATTTAAAATACCACTGACAGTTTCAAAGTGACAAAATGAGAAAGCTTCTCTTGCCATGTGGATTTCTTAGGTAATGCAAAAAAGCAGAGTGGCAAAATCCGTTGTTTCCTAGAGTATGAGTGCAATCCCAATAGCCAGGACCAATAAAAGTCTGCACATGGTTCCTGCCACAAGTATGGTGTTTGCTCCAAATAACCAAGAGGAGAAGACCAACACTGGCTATTTTTCTTGTGAGAGGTCTACCCTCAGCTGTCCACAGGTCTTCTAATTTCATCAGAAATGTTCCCATTGGTATCAGACTCAGTATTATCCCTCAGTGCAAGAGCCTGGGTGAGAGTCAGACTGGGATTCCAATGTACTGTCATTGCATCATGATTAGTCTTCATTTGGGGGCACAATATTCTGTACCTCCATTTCTACTCATCCTTAATCTGCCTATCCACTTGAGCTGTAGACTGCCTGGGAGAGAGAGTTTCCTAAACTGTACAGTTCAGTGCACAATAGTTTAGGTGAAACTTTTCAACACTATGTAAAATATCTTCTAAGAACTCGCACTAGCTTAAGAGATTCCTCAAACCCTTTTAGAGGGTAAATTACTCAAATTTTAAACTCTTTTGCTCATGTCTATCCTTGTATTACAGCTATTTTCTCTGGCAAGAACTGTATCAGTTTTACAGCATGTCATGAAGGCCGAGTCATATCACACTAATAAATTTACTGGGTCCACAGTACGGCCCAACATATTAACATTCTCTCGTTCTTGAGGAGTGAGACAAGAGGACCAAACCGGCAGAATATGAGCTCATCAATGAGTGTCTGAACTGAGCATCTTCTCTGCTGCCAAAACAGTGCAAAATCAACATTATAACCCAGAGGTAGATTTTGTAGATTATAAAAGATTTTTAGAAAAGATGAACTATGGAAGCTAAGTAAGAAAGCACACAGTTCTTGGGACATAATTTTAAATAAGGAATTAAAATTACACTAAAAATATATTGAAAAATAGATTAAACAGCCCTTCATTCAGACCACATCCACATAAGGATTGCCATCAGGATTTCTAAAGATAAAGCAGCCTATTTCCATAACCTAGTTCAGACTGATTGAGTTTGTTCTCTGTTGTTCCAGAACGTATCATAAATTTACATGTCGAACTTCATATAACCATGTAAATAAAATCAGTAAGTAGTCTACAAGGATGAACTTTGTAGTTCATGCTATGATAGAGTTCTGACACAATTTATGTAATAAAAATGTAAATAACCTGATCTGGTATAAGGGACACACCTCTAGAAACCTACTGCCACAAACAATTTCACAGCACTGTGTGTGAAAACTCACAATTTTAATTCCAGCAAACTGACGTTTGAAAAATCTTTCTCCCTGAATCAGAGTAAGAGCTAAGACTTCCCAAGATGAAATGCCCTACTTCAAAAATTTTTTCCTGTCTATTAATTTGTCTCAATAAGATCAAAGGGGATTATTTGAACTTCAGTGTTTTAAATTTTATAGGGCTCTGTCACTTATACGATGAGACATTTTATTGCCACTTATGAAAATCAAGATGATATAGTCAAATAAAAATGCTTTGACTTCTTCTAAGCCAGATTTTTCATTCAATTCTGACGGAAAATTTTGACAAAAATCAGTATATTTCTATGAAGAACTTTGACTTCAATGAAACAATATTTTCTGCTCCAAAATTTACAGGCAGTATTGCACAACATGCTGGAAAAAAGGGTACTCTTCTCCATCTACCAACACCTGAGCTGACAGAGGTCTCTGGGATCACCTCTAGTATGAGCTCCTGGTTAATGCAAAGATAAACCACAGTAAAGACTCCATCATTGCTTGTATATTTTGACACAGACATTTTTATTTTTCACTTGATGTCTCTATGTTGGCTTTAGTATTTATTGGCTTCTAAAGAGGCAGTCATTCTCCTACTGTCCCTGAACCCACAGACCTCAGTCTCATGCTCCTGCCACTTTCCTCATGCTGCCACTAGTGGCTGTAAAGCTACACATAGAATCAGTTCAACTGATGGAAAGTAGATATCTTATTTACCAAATGAGCTGGACAAAATGACTCATTCTGTGACCACACAGATGCTAGATCTGACACAAGGAGGAGTGGGTTAAAGATGGGTCCAGTGGGACTGATGCTTTTGGTACCAGTTCAGTGTTAGGACAACTTAGCTGACCTGTCAAATCATGCTTTTAGGCTGAAGTATTTTGCTTTGACTTGCTGTGTGGAAAATGGATTTTATCCATCACTGTGTATAAACCTTTGATGACCGTGGACTAATACTCTGCTGTTAAAAAGAAAAGTGGGAACTCTCTTTTCTCGCCTGGCTTCCCAGTCTGCACAAGCGTGTGAACTCGGTGTCCTGGGAGGAAAGAGAGCCCCTGCTCACTGAGGCGGAGGCAGCAGTGCTTTCCTGGCAGATGCAGCCTGCCTCACAGGGGACACACGAGCTCAATATGTTCCCCCAGACGGAGACATCCCATTTGATTTCTCCTGATATGTTGCCACCTTAATGGCAAACAAAAATAATTTCAGTATAGCAATCGTTCCTTACATATGAAACAAAACCCACCCACAATCCCCCTTGAAGTGAAAATAAGAATTCAAGGAGTAGGATTTTGGGAACGATGTAATTACACGCACGTGTTCATAACTCAGTGTGCACTTTTCACTAATTCAACTAGGGTTCTTCAAGTGCTCCAGCACAGTTAAATGACAGAGCAAGAGTTACCATTTTTCTGAAGCCCTCAAGTATCTCCCTACCTCACACTGTGCTTCAGGCAGCAGTCAGCATGGTTTCAAAAGCAATGCAGGTAGACCTGACTGTTTTAATTTGCCATATCAAGCAGCTATAGTTATTCAGCCAAAGAAATAAACCAGGCAGCCCAAACTTCTAGTTCAAAAGAGTTGTAACTCCAATTGTAACAGAAGAATGGAGTCTCCTCCGCTCCTGCCATGACTGAGGTTCTGCAAAAAAAAATCTGAAAGAGATTTCTAAAATAAGCCACTACAAAAATTTTCCCTTTGTTAATACTCCACCAAGAGAGATGAATCTGCTTGGAAATAAGCATTTGAGTGATTCTTACGATTAGTATAAAATTAGTGCCCATCAATCTAACCTTAATTAAACATATTTTTTATCAAAAATTATTAATTTAGGAGTTTTCTTTATAAAATTACTATCAAGCAGAAACAACTTTATTTGGATGTCTTTCTCCCAAATATCTTTCTGTCATGTTTGGCATGTGTTTTAACCTTAACTCTGAAATTTCAGACTTTGTAATACTTCTCTTGCAAATAGCAGCAATTTCCCAAATGTTTTTCTGTTGATATATTCCCAGTTTTAACTCCACCTTAGCATACTTTAATTTGGCAATATTTTTTAATGTAGAAGTCACTTATTCTTTATTTATTAAAAATGTTATATGTGGTTGTAGAACATAGTTAAACAGCACAAAGTTATGGTACTACAATGTTACTTAAAAAAGCATGAAAATATGTAGGCTGCAACTTTCAGAACTATTTTTGGGTGTTCAGTTTCTAGGTCTAGGTTCACCACATTCTCTACCTTTTTCTGCCATGCTCCTTTCCCCCACCATGCTTTTCAACACTTCTGCATCAATATTCTTGTATTCTCTTCTGAGATTTTGAAATCCCCATAACCATCATCTGAGAAATCATCTCTATACAGAAGCAGAATAACATTTGTCTTCATGGAGGAGCAATGTCCAGATGCTGTCAAATCAGATGTTGATTCCCTGTGTTCTCATGAACTATTCCTTTGGCTGATAACAGCTTGACTTCAGCAATGGGAAAAAATACATATTTTCAAGAAGGGCACATTCTGCAATATCACTGCATCCTCAATACCATAAAAAAAAAAAAGTTATGGCCACTATTTTGAAATATGACAGACCTCTTCTCTCTTTAGATCACTCTGGAAAGAATATTACTTTTCAAATCTACATGAAAAAGTTACAGCAAAGTAGAACTACTTACCTAGAACACAATGAGTGTTATCCACACCAAAAAACTTCAGCAATTTTTAAGTATGCATGGAGCTTTCACTCATCACAACTTACTTAAGTGGAACTAGAATTCTTATCACCTCTACATGTTTTTGTGTGGCTAATGGAACACTCTCACTCCAGGGTTCTCCTTTTCTCAAGAGAAACAATGTGCATCTCTTTTCAACTGAAGACTCAGTTCCCAATTACAAAACAATCTTGCAGACACTCTAATGGAAGGGAAGCATCCTTCTGTGTAAAAGTTAGTATAGCTTTAAGGAACTTATACAGAAACCAAACCATTCATGGGGAAAATAAACAAATTGATCTAGACTGAGAGAACTGTTTTATCATATGTAAAACATGTATTACTGTATTAACACACATGTTAATTATCCAAAGTGTTGTACATCCCTAGGCAATTCCAAACACCTACTGTCCACGAAAGTAAGTGGACAGAACTACTAATGCCAAAAAACCACAGAATATAATGCAACAGACTCATTGCAAAGTTGCATTCATTTATTATAAATACCCCACTGGTATAAGTCACCTCTCTATCCATCCCATATCTCATCAGTTTTTCTACAAGGATGTTAGGGAAAATAGTTTCAAAAGCCTTGCAGAAGTCAACATAACAGCCATTGCCTTCCCCTCATCCACCAAATCAGTCAATTAATTACAGAGGTCTGTTTGGTCAGGCATGATCTCCCCTCCATAAACTAGTGCTGACTACTCTCAATCACTTCTTACTCTCGCTGGTTTTGGAAATTACTTCCAGAAGGGTTTTCTCAATCACCTTCTTGGAAATCAGGGTAAGGCTGATCAGTCTGGAGTTCCCTGGATTCTCCTCGTCCTTCTCGAAGGCATGATTGACACATGCTTTGTTGCAGTCCTCAGGATCCTCCTCGACCATCGTGTCCTTTCACAGACAACAGACTGTCCTTGCAGTGATATCAGCCAACTCCCTCAGCACTTCTGTGTGCATCTCACCAGGTCCCATGGACTCCTTTATATTTTGCCTAAGTATTCCCTAACCTAATCATCCTGCCTAAAAGTAAGATTTCCCTCTTTCAGACACTGGTTTCAGTGACCTAGGATTGCTAAAGGCAGGTCTTACCAGTAAAAATGGAGGTGAAAAAAAAAAGGTTGGAGCAATTCATGTTTTTCATGCCCTTTGTCACCACATTCCCTGACCCATTCAGCAGTGACCCAACATTTTTCCTATGCAAGCTGTGTAACTTCAAATGCCTCTCACAGAATATAACTACAGTTCTAAGTTGTCTTGTCATGGGGAAAGGCAAGAAATGAGCATCAATAGAAAAAATTAACTACAAAAAAGAAACAAAACAAAAAAAAAGGTATTTTGGCTAGTGGGAAGTTCAACACACTAGTATCCTAGAGGCTGACAATATTTTTGTAGGCACTAAAGAAAGGAAGAGCTAGAAGGCAGTAGTTAAAAGGAAACTACAGAAGGACTTTGTGTACTAACTTGTGGTAATATCCCTTGGTAGCAAATGGCAGTAGAAAATTACACAAAGACCTAGGTTCTCAGAGGTACACAGGCATTGTATAAGGTGGTTCAGTCTGTACTTATTTGAGAATCTGGTCTAGAACTACTTACTTTATTATTTAACACATGTGGAGGGTGGGAGAAGGGGATATGCATAAACATATCACAGGGCCAGCCATTTAGGTTGCTTCCTTTCTGGTAAGGCATATTCTGCACTCCCCTCTGGCTATAATATAACTCATTGCAGACAATACATTCTGTATCTCCCTGGTGTGAAAAGAGAACATTAAATTACACAGTAAAGCTACAAGTTAACTTGAATTAGGTGTAACAAATGTGATAAAACTGAATATCTGCAAGTACGTTAGAGAAAAGAAACCTCAGGGAAGACAGATGGTAGGAACAACAATAATAAAGAATGCTGGGTTTTCTGTAAGAGGTCTTAAGGGACATGAGAATCATCACCTCTGTTTTCAGCTGGAGTGGCTGATGTACTGGAAGGCAAAACAATTCATCAGCATTCAATCATGAGGTGACAGAGCAAAGAATGGAAACCCCACTCTCTGAATCAGTGTCCTGTTCACAAAACCATCTGATAAAGACAAATCACCCACCAGTAGTTCCCAAAAATTGAGGCAATGGCCAGGGAATTCTCTCCTGTTATTACTGTGAAGGCTGCAGTAGAAAACGTTTCCTTCCTGTTAAGTCAAGTGACAATTTATGTTCGTATCACTTAGACTTTGGGAAATTCTCCAATCATGGGTCCTTGGAGAAATACTGAAAAGTAGGATGGTATAGATGGGGATGCAATACACACTGACCAATGCTGCCTTCCAGTGACTAAATACAAAGGCTTTTTGTCTGGCTTTGACCCATCTTAATTGAAATATCTTTTCACTCTACCACATACACCTTTGGACACAAAATAATTTAAAACTTAGAGTTTTTTCTTTATTGAAATTCGCTACCCATTATGAAATTTCGGTCCATTTCAACCACCCCCATCTCCAAGCAACTTCCTTATTATCTCTTTTGCTTTTGCTGTGCCTCAGATTTGAGAAATACCTTTCTCTCCAGTTACTACAGCTAGTCAATTCAGGCTCCTCCGAGCCACAGATGTCTGCCACTCACTATCCTGTCCCTTTTCCCCATAAGCACAGGGTTGCCGCCTTTCTCCAATTAAGGTATGAAGAAAAGCAGCAACATCAATCTGAGAGGTTGTAAGCAGCTAAGAAATTGAACAGATCAAAATCTAAACCATAAGCCAGGAAATAAAGTGCAAAAACACCGCACAAACACAATTAAACCCCACAATATTTAATCAATATTTACCAACTTATAGCAACTCCTGCAATATTTATCCACTGGGTTCATAAGAGGAACCATATAGGAAAAGAAGCAGCAAACTATTGACTTTGATAAAGGGCAAGTTGTGATTATTGGACTTGAGGTTCAGGGTTTTTGGTTTGGGATTTTGTTGCTGCTGGGTTTCTTCCTAAATAAAATCTTGAAGGTGTTTAATCTAGCCTAACGTGCCTAACTCTCCTCTTATGTGACTGATCCTTTAGATTGCCACTAAACATCAGTGATGACTCAAAACAGGCATTTTTTACTACCTTGCTGAATCAGCACCTGGGTTTCCAGGAATGAAAGATAAAGAACTCCAAAGCACTTCCAAGAGGATTCTATACAAGCTTTCAAACTTCAGAACATCATAGTGAATCTAGTCCAACTTCCTGCCACACGACCTATAAAATTTCATCCCCTTAAACTTTGAGTGCAATACCTGGGGTTGAAGGAGAACAAGCAATCTAGAAAGCCATTCAGTTGTGTGACCTGCTGTCTTACACCTCACCTTCTTAGCTTGTACCATTGCATAACCACATGGAAGGTGTGCTGGGATGATTCAAAGCTACGCTAAGGGAGGTACAGACTTGACATTAGGAAATACAGAGAGTGTGGTCAGACCCTGGAACAGACTTCCTAGAGAGGTGATTGATTCCCCATGCTTGCCAGTGTTTAAAAGACATCTAAACAATTTCCTTAAAAACCTGCTTTAACTTTTGGCCAGCCCTGAAGTGGTCAGTCTAGAAACATAAGAGAAGCAAGATAAGAGGGATAGAAACATGCTCTCTGTGTCTACACATCAGCTTGAGCCCGGAAGAAATCTAGCCATACCTACAAAGAATTGTGGCCAAAGATCTCAATTACTTACTCTGCAGATGGAGCCAACTTGACATGTGTCTCCAGCCTTAAATTTTGTCCCATCAAGAAGAGGTACAAAAATCCTTCTGTGTTAAAATTAGATCAACCTTTGACGGCAGACTTTGTCAAGAGGGAAGTGAGCAAATGCAGTCAGACAGCTTTGAAGATGGAAAATCTGAACAGCTCTGTCCTGTGTTGCTCAAGTCCTCACAAGGTTTCATGTCTCTGCCTTGTGCTTCAGTTCATAATAGAAACATGATCCTAATGCCTAGCACTAATTATGATAGCAACACAATGTCTTATGTTGATGCAAGGATGGAGAGAGCACTAACTAGAGACACGGTTTTAAATTAACTGCCAAAAAACCAAATACCTACAGTCCACTCTAAGGCTGCTCTTGGTTCCTTCACAGGTCCATTGGAGACTGCAATGTTGACAGAATGCACAGGAGCCAAGTGCTGGAGGCCTGACCTGGAGATTGCCTTCCTGCAAATTGAAAAGAAAAAAAAAGGGAAAAAAATAAGACCACAAATAAATGGAGTGTATATACAGAGTGTTTATAGAACATATATATATCCAATATAATTACCCAGCATCTACCCCACTCTTCTCCAGAAATCAGAAGAGGTAGCACAGCATCTCATTTCAGCCTCAGTGAAATGGTGCTTGAATGCCATCTCCTGTTAAAGCAGTTTAGGAAAAGAATAAAGTTATCTGATCACTGGAAATTACTGTTTAATGAAGATCAGTTACTCATCTAGCACTAAGCTGAAATATCAAATCCAGTGGACTATATATGGTTATGTTTGCCATCTTCAGCGAAGTCCTCATGCATTACATCTGTTCGTTACACAGCAATTGAATCTGTTGAATCAATTTATGCATAATTCCAAACACCTTTTATAGGAGGAATGGAATACAAGCTCATAGGAAGAATTCAACACCTGTTGCTTTTACTTATTTTATAGGCTGGAAAAAGTCATCCATTCAGCATTCAACTATATGAAACAAGACATGGGGACACCACTTCACCAGAAATGGGAGTCATACACTACTATCTTCCTTGATCATATCAGCATCCCCCAAGGTATTACAGCTTCTTTACACTTAAATTTTAATTCTATCTTTTTGGTCCAAAGATATTTCTACAGCTCTGAAGACACAGATGTGGCCTCCTTCAGAAGTCATGGGTGGTGATCAGAAAACCTCCTGAAGTTGGCTCCACAGTGCTGAGGTGTATCCACCTCCAACACTGAGCCGTCAGGTGGAAGCACAGTACACTCCCGACACAAAGCTCAGCAGCAAGCGAGCAGTCTGTTTCTTAAAGCTTCCTAACATCACTGCATTGTATATATTAGAATCTGATGGTAGTGGTCAAAATAATCTCACAGCTTCAGCTGCAGTGATTCAGAAGAGGACAAAAAAATCATCTCAGGGAGATATCTCCCTTTTTAAGCCAAATACACACATCCCCCACAAAGTGAAATGACAGTCTGTTTGTGTAAAGTGCATTTTTGTGATACCGCTCCCACAGTGCAATAGCTATTTATAGAATCTCCTAATCTTACCACTGTCCCAAGGCAATAAAGGTCAATTGAGCCAGTGGAGACAATCCAGGTCAGCCATATGCTAAATAAAACTTTTCATTGTCCTGAAAATATATGCTGCAATATATATCCACAGTAAAGGAGTTTGGAAGCCTCGCTGCTCACAGTGCAAGTCTGGAAAAATCAAGTGAGCCAAATCAGAATCTCTTAAATCCCCCCTCCTGTGGGTAGCATGAACAACTCAGAACATTAACATCAGCCTCTGATCATCCAATGCGCCCTTTCTTCTTAAAGCGGCAAGACATTGACATTAAGGTTTTTTCCAAGATATTTTGCATTTAACAGAAACCCAGTAGAAGCAAAAAGACCAAGGAAAAGACTTTCACCACCTGACAATGTATCAGGAGGGAAAAATTTAGCAAGAAAGATTTTATGCCAAATATAACTGTACAACGTATAAGCTACACACCTCAATGACCAGATTAAGGCCTTAGAGATAAAAACAAGAAACTGCAAAAAAAAAATTGCAATACATTTTTCAAGAAAACTTCCAATATTTGGCAGTCTCCTTCCATGCTGTTTTCCACTTTTCCGTATCAATGTTTTTATTTGGTCTTCCTAAACAAAAGAGTATATTCTTGACTCTCTTTGTAGTTTATAATGTGGTAATTTATTTGCATGGAAACAAGGCAGTATCACGTTCTCCACTCTGCATCACTGACAGAGGTAAAGCAAACCTACTGTCCTCACAACAGAGGAAGGTAAATATGCCTAATGAGTGGCTACAGACATCTCAGCATCCAGTCTTGGATACTATTTCAAGTCAGAATTAGAGGTGTGCAAGCCTCCCACAGCTGCACCTAAGACTTGGCCCACATTTCTTAAAGAGCAAGCTGAGGCTGATGAGCTTTTTGGGGGAGACCTGGCACAGTTTTGTGCCAACAACCTCCCATTCTTCTGCTTGCCAAGCTGGTTATATGGCTTTGTCTGGAAAGTACACAAAAACACAGGCATGACAATAATATCTCTTTTTTCTATTTTTTTCTTTTTTTTTTTTAAGGTCTGTTTTAACATAAAAGCCTTAACATTACCTCAGGGATTGCAAATTTGCATGAACCAGCCAGAAGTGACCCTTACATCCCAGGGCAATCTAAAAATGCCTACTTTTACACAGCTTCTTATCAGAACTTTGTCTCAGAACAGAGAGAGACAGTGTCAAAACACACTGCGTGCACCCCAGAAGCCTTTCCTGATAAAAAAGCAGGTCAAGCTAAAGAGCAAACACATGTCCTTTCAGTAAGTGTAAGGTGGACAAGAGAGGGGGAAGTGGGGGGAAAGGGAAGGTAGCACAAACCTGATAACAGAACAGATGCTGAGTATCCAGGTGATCATATCTCATATTACTTTAACTAACTGATTATACCACCTGGCACTTTTCCAATAGAAAGGTAACAGGGTTGGCTTTTAGTTATCTTTCCCAGCAATTTCATCTCCACTGTGCTGAGTGCATGAATGAAAACACAGGCTTGACAGTCAGCCTTTCCCTTAGAAGCAAAAGTAATCACTGTTCCACTGATAAGACACAGCCAGAAAAAGTGAATCTGTGGTTTCATGATATATTCCATTCCTCAGACTATGAAGTCCACAACTTTGTTTAAACAGGCACAGCAGTCAGCTTGCTAATGTAGTAACCAACAGCTAGGAAATACTGCATCATAAATAATGAGCTGTATTTTCATAATTATTTTTCATATCCAGTAATCAGTAATTTGTAGTAGATGGCATTATCAACCTAGCTAACACATCACCATTGTGAAGCATGGGTACACATATGTCATTGAATATACAACAAACAAAACTATCTGATATTAATTCCATAGTTGATACCAACTCTTTAGATGATATTACCAAGGAAATTCTGTAACAGAGCAATTGACTCTCTTGAAAATCAAAAACAATTAGACATTCAATCTATTCAACTATACTGATTTCTTTTTTTCAAGCATTACATTTGCATTTTGCTGAAAAGTCAGGCAAAACACAACCTACTTATTAGATCAAAGAATAGCTATTTTATCAGGGGAGATTTTAGTTTATATCCCAGCCTTTGGCTTCACTGAGCCTTTTCCTCCACTGAAGGCATATGAATATTCCCCAATGAGTTGTTTAGCCTGAATACTTTTACCTGAACCCTCAAAGACCACAACAATTAGTCACTAGTATGCAACCCATTTAAGTGCTAGAAAACAATCTATTTGGAAAAGGAGTAGGTTAGTGCTGCATGTGGTTAACAGCTTTGACTGCCATTTTTGTTGTCATTGGTGTTGGAGTTGCTGCCTTTCCAAAGCTGGGGTTATTACCTCCCTTGCACAGGAGCATAAGTTACTCTCAGGGTAGTCTCTCAGCTGTAAGTGAACACAAAAATGAAGAGACTGGCTTCCACAGATCATCTAGCTAGGACATCTACCAGGAGAGAGGTTTTAGAGAGCTTTCGCTCAAAGTTAATCTAGATGCTTACAGAGAAAGGGTTAGTCATTTGTATAACGAAGTTTAAGTTACAATAGCTTTGAATTTCTTTGAATATTCAATGTAGATAAATCCTACACCTGCCAGTTCTCAGCTTTGCCAACCACAGACAGCACCTGTACACTGTATGAACAAATTCTATGCACCTGAGCTTGTCTGGAGGGGATTTGCACTCCTGTAAATTGGTGCTTATGAATGCAATGAAGAAAATGTATTGGCAAATCTCTGGCATTAGGTGTTCCCCATGCATCTCTACTGACGGCACTGTGTCCCTGCAACCCACTGTTCCCAGTTTGACTTCTGGGCATGTATTGTTCTCCTTTTGAGCTGACCACAGGGCAATGATTATTTCACTGCAACGTCAATTCCCAGACTTTTTGCATTTGATATAAAAGGAGCCAACTTCAGTCAAATTAAATAATCTGTCTGGAGCAGCAACCCATTTCTGATAACAGCCAGTAGCAGGAGTTTAGAGAAGCACTGGCACAAATTGGGTGATGGTTCCCCTGACATACTCCAGTCTCAGTTTCCAGTAATCAGTAGTTTAAGGACTTCCTGAGCTGGAGGCTGCTTCCAGACCTTTGCACTTAATAGCCTGTAATGGCTCTTTACTCTAGGAATGTGTTGGTCCTTCCCTGAACCCATTTATAGTCTTGGTCTCCACAGCAAGCTATGTAATGAGCGATACAATTTAATTATGGTCAATGTAAAGTACTTCCTTCTGTTTTTAAAATTCTGCCTGATAATTCAATTGCTGTATCATATTGTGAGTAACAGAGAGTAATCACTTGCCTCCATACACCTTCTGTGATTTTATGAACATATTCATAGACCACTCCATTCACAAACATGTCCAAATGGAAGCACCCTAGGTTGTTCAGACTTTTGCTAACCCTGACGCTGTTCTGTCTTTGTCAAATTTTCTAGCTCAGTTATGTGTTTTTTGATGTACGATTGTCAGAACTAGAATAAATATTCAACATCTGGCCACATCAGAGGTTTATCACTCGTGTCATCACACTTTCTGCATTGTTCTCTTTAATTATCCAAATATCTCTTTCCTGGGTGTTAAATGATAACACGAAGTCCAAACTTGTTAGATTTTTTTTTTCTCCTGCAAGTGCATTATTTTGCCTTCATCAATCTCATATTTCAACTGCTACTTGCTACACTCATTCAGCCTCATGAGATCCTTCTTAAAATTTCCTGCAATCAGCCAGTACCCATCTTGAGTAATTGTGCAAAGCAGCAGCAAGCTTCACCTCCATGCACGTTGCTCTCAGTGAGCAGCACTGCTCTGGACATGGGTGACTGGTGGTCCCTGTCAGTAAACTCCCAAGTAAACCCTGAAAACCACCCAATTGCTTGCTACACTTCCACTGTTGTTTAATCATGAGGATACCATCCCTTTCACCCCTAGGTTCTGTACCAAAAGCTGTTTTTTCTTTCCCCATTGAAGATGTCTGGAAGCTCATGTGCTCTCTCCTCAGCCGGACCTCCCCTCCACCCCAATTCATGGGCCTTGTGCATCTCTCAGTGACTTCTGCCAGATTCACTAGTCCTGTCTTCCTTAGGAAAAGCTGTGCTGACTCTGCCTCAGCACATCATATTGAGTTGTGCATTTATTAATCCTCAGCAGCTTTGCATGTTGCTCTGATTAAAACTCGCTGCTGAGTTACCCCATCAGCACTTTGTGAACCACTGTGTGACCACCCCATTCCTTTAGGACTGGAGTTTATTTAATGAAGGCACTTTCAAGCCCTCTCAGCAGTTTCTTATTTGAATTCCATCAGAATACTTCGCAAAATCAAATCCTAGTGATTAGTTATTGGCCCTTTTGTCAATGTCATATTTAGTCTACCACATTAACCTTTCCATTTCCCTCTGGTTCATACAAACAGCAGCTGTGCGTAGGACACTCTCAAGCAGCTTCAGCAGTGAATATTGATGTAAGAAATTTAATTAGCAATAAAAGAAATAGACCTTTCAAAACTCCTCATGAAATGCTTTCTTAAGCATCTGTCACTGCCTGATGCCCAGAGAACCTGTGTATGGAAAAGCAAAGATTTGGGTAGCTTCCCAGCCACTCAACATCCACATCACCAATACTCCAACAAACATTTCCTCCCTCTCTCTCAACCCTCACCACATAGGCCAGTTTGATAAAAGGTGCATGCAATTTTCCACCACAAAAATCTTCCTAAGTACCTTGAACAGCAACAACAGAGCTAAAAAGTAACCACAATACATCAACTCCCTAGTCAGTTCTGGTAGGAGCATTTGGATCACACCAAAATGTCTTATTCAGCTTATATTGATCAGGAGGCAAGACCAAACAGACCCAACAAGCCTTTCTGGGACCATCTCCTTGAGTGAAGTTACAAATCTAATAGGCACAAGTAATACAGAGGAATCCTACAAAAGGAAATATAAGGCAAAACAAAAGGAGCAAAAAAGAACTGCACAAAATTTGATCAGGTTAACAGAGGAATAGTCTCTCCTACATGATGTCTTTTCTGTGTCTACAGTGCAGCTCATGTTAGCCTCATGAAGGGATATTCTTTAAAGGAAGCCATTTAGTATTCTTGTCCCTCAAATTCCTGGTGCAAGAATAGCAGGTTACTTTCCTATCCTAAAAGAATAAAATAGATTCATGAAACAGGCTGTGTGTTAAAAGAGGCATTTACAAGTAGTGTCATGAATATGTTTGCGGTTTCTCAAATGCAAATCATCACTGCCCTGCAGTTCTACTTGGAACTTGGGTTAGTGTCAAAACAGTGTCAGTCAGAGTAGTCCAAATGCCAAAGATCTCTAAGATACAATTTCTTCTTTGGTTCACCAGTAGGCATATATTAATCACCAGCTTTTACCTTATGGAAATTAAATTACTGTTTCAATTAGATCCCAAACTGCACTAAATGATTCAATTCCTTAAATCTTATTTTCCATCAAGAGTTCATCTACTGAAAACCATGGAGAAAGCCTAGAGTTTTGTGTCAGCTCCTATCAAGGTGACCAATATATCTTGTTCTATATCTATAAATCACTTCAGAGTCTATATTGCATCAAAATCAGGGTGACTTTGTTTCTGCATGTCTTCATTTGCCAGGCCCTGGATCCAGCAAATTCCCCTAGAAACTCTGCAACAATCCTCATCTGCAATGTGGAAACTGAAAATGGCTTAGATCCAAGACTTGGATAATTAATCAGATAACTAAGGAAAAGTCAGTCATGTGGAATTCTCTCTGAGCTTCTATCAGAGCTTGAATTTATACATATCACTGGGTAACACTCGTTTCTTCCTTCTGCTCACTTAAGGCATTTTTTGCCTTCACTCTTATTTTCTAGATTTCTTAGCAAAAAAGATAAAACATGAGGGGTACTTACACTAGATGACATTTAACTTTTAGGAGCAACAGGATCCCTCTCATTCTTTCACTTAAATATTCTGAAAAGATATGTACAAATGTGCTGATTACTCTTACCACAAAAAGTGACAGACCTTGAAGGATTCCTTGCAGTAACAGAAATGTCAACATTAATTTGTGTGAGGAGGAAAGGAAAAAAGTGAAACTGTTTGTGATGCAATAAAGATGAAGAATATCCTTTATCCCTGTAACTCACAGAGAAAGACTAACAAAGGAACCTAGGAAAGCTGGAAATAAAAAGATACAAAAGCTCTCTCAAATGGATTTATTTTACTTTATTTTTGCTGCAGTCAAAACCAGTTTGTTTTGGGAAAGGATTTTTTTTTTTAGCCATTAGCTTTTGAAGCTATGAATGTTAGGTATGTGAAAGACCTTCTATGTCATGAAATCCAGTCAACTGTTTCAGGCAAACTCATCATATGTTTGAATTCATAAAGTTATCAAACCCACCCCAAATCTAGCCCAGTTATTCCTTTTTTCTTACTCCTACTGAGAAGCTGTATCAGACCTCCACTATCCTCATCATCAAAATATTTTGTAAATTCTATCCAATATGTATCCCCCTGCACAATCTTCTTTAAATTCCTAATATTAGGATTTTCACATTTCATCCAAAGAGTTAAAGTTGAACCAACAATCCGTGATTTTATATGATACTTGTACAGAATAGAAGGCACCTGAAAGTCTTGATCCAGAAATCTTTAAATCTTTGGGTCAAAATGCTTTGAGTGAGGTTATGTAGGGCAGAGTTAGAAGCTCACATTTCAAAGATTCTGGAATCAATCGAGCAACTAAGATGATAAAATTCAGTCACTCTCTTTCCAAGTAAACAATGAGAAATGCTCCAGGGAACTCTGAGGATAACTGATTTCCAGCTGCATCACAGACTGGACATTAGTATTACAGAAGATTGATGGGTTTACTATTTCAGAAAGCAAAGGAAATCTGAATGGGAAACATTTTCACAACAATACATTTCATCTAGAAAAATATCATAGGATATGCAGGACCTATGTTCCATAGTTCAAGTGTAGACAAAAAGTAATGATGCAAATTGGATGGACATGACTATGGTATGATCATGCTTGCTTTTTTGTTGTTTTGTTTTGTTTTTAATAATATGCTGAAGTACTATATGCTGATTTTCAGAAGGAGTGAAAATATTCTATGTTATAACTCTGACAACCAGATGAAAATAAGATTAAAGCCCTTTTCCAAGGTACTTCTTGGTGGCATCATTTAATCTTCATTTCATCTGGAAGACAAAGAAAAACAGGACACAGGGAGGAAGGGAGTTCAGAGGGGTATTTTCACATTAGTCTTGGAAATATTTTCTTGCCACTCAGATGCTAGCACATGCTTTCCAGAATAACCTAATTTAAGGTAATTTCTATATCAGACCAGGATCCTTCATTGGCATAAGCTATTTATACAAGCTGAAACATCATTATGGCTCAAGAACTATACAGCCTCACACAAACTACATAATAAAGGAGTCTGATTTTTTATTTAATACAAATCAGCTGTGTGTCTTGCAGTGTTGCACTGTAAGCTTCACAGAGTTGTTTCAAATGCGGATTTTTTTGGAACTTTTCCATGCCCCTGAGTCATTCTATTTCCTGTTCTTCTTTCATGTAGTCTTTTTTCCTTGAAAATGGAAAATATCAGAAATTTTCAATGTCCATTTCCACATTTTTCCCCCATTATAAGCTTTTATTCAGCATGCAAGCATCTCACAAGTGCTAACAATAAAAATCTATTTCTGAGTATGCAAACAAAAGTTGAAAAAGTAATGGAGATTCATACTTAGTACAAAAGTGAAAAAGAATTTTAGACAGTGGATTAAGGGGTAAAAAAAAAAAAAAAAAAAAAAGGGAAAACTGTAGGTGATACCAGAATAATTTTGTTACAAGTACTGATATGAGAATCAGATTTTCTTCCTCCCAGATGCATAAATACCTCGGGCTCAAGGAATGACCCAGAACAAAAGGGAGCTTTCGAACAATGCAAAACAACAAATGTTTTCTAACAGAACATTTTGAAAACACACAGAGAAATACTCTCTTCTGAAAAGCAAGTTACACTTTCAAATTCCAAACACAATTTTTACAAAAAGCAGTCTAGAGAGCAGAGCAGGGAAAGGAATTCATGCTTTGCCTACACAGTTCTTGAGCCAAAACAAAAAAAAAGGGGGGGGGGGGGGGGACAGGAGAGAGTGAAGAAAAAAGCCTACATTTACTTTTCATTAGAGTGACACTTGAGAAGGGCAGATAAAAATATAAAACTACCATTCACTAACCAAATAAATTCTATTTTCCTTCTAAGGAAGGAAGTCCAACAACTGAGATAAGACAAAGGTTTTGTCCCCTACTTTCCCTCCCCAGGAGCCTATGAGATACAAAAATTGGTGCAAAAAAAAATCAACAAGTATCCTTTTCTTCTCGTTCCTCACCACAAAGACTACACAGTTTGATGGCATATACTGCTGTTCTTAGGCAATCTTGGTTTGAGCACCTGGGATGAGAGGCCCTTAATTCCTCAGGGGCTGGTGGCTGCCAGGTGAGCCAAGCACCACCTGCACGCACCTTCATCCGCCCACACCACTGCCAACTTTCTTCCATTGTGTTTGGCATCGTTTCTGTGCACCAGACTGAGTCTCAAGGAAGCAGGTGCATGGCCACCACTTTCAATTCTTCTGTTTGAAACAAACTGAAGGAGTTCAGCAGAGGGTGGAGAAAAAGGATTTACTGTAGTAACTGAATAGCAGATGAAGAAAACAGAAAAAGCAAGTGTCAATTCCTCAGCAAGTCTGTGTAGCAACCTGTTCCTGCAGGGCCCCAGCCAAGACTCACATTCAATCAAAAGGTTTCAATTACTTTTAACAAGTTTTAGGGTGAAAGAATGGAGGCTGAGACAAAAGTTTACATCTTTCTACAAACCAAAAAACTAGATCAGGAATGAGGGATCTGGGTAGAAAATATAGAAAATCACCACCTTCACCACTCCCTGTCAGCAACAACTGCCTGGCAATTCAGAAATGAGGAAAAGTGCACCTCATGGGCCAAGATTCCTCTCTTCTTTCAATGCACAGAAAGCAGAAAACTTAAGAAACAGCTCAAAATTAACTTCTAAAACTGAAAGATAATCTGACTCAAGCCCAGCTCTGCGGTGTTAACCCAGTGTGTGTTTATGAACTATGAATTCACATTCTTTTAGCTCCGAATAAAACGTGAATTATCTATCAAGAATACTTATGTTCAAAGCTTATTCTTGATAATCAACTTTGAAGTTGCCCATAACTGTTTGCAAAAAAAAAATCCCTCTTTCTGTACCAAACCTTAACATTTCTGCCTGGAATAAAAACCACATCAGGTCTCACATCAAATTAAGATGACAACATCCCTCGTGTCATGCAATGTTACAAATCTCACTGGAATCACATTGAGGGCCTGATGCCTTCACCACACAGCAGACACTGAAATGGTGCCGTAGGGAGAGTCCAAAGCACTCTCAGTCAGGAGAGAGATTTTTGCATTCCCTCCTGATCCCAGTGACAGCTGTCACAGGGCTGAGCCGAGGTCTCAGTCTGGGAATAAGAAAATTTTCAGGGAGACACTGCAGCAGGAAGTGCAGGCACTACAACTACAGCAGTGATCTTTATGGCTGAGAGGAAAGTGGAGAGCTTTAGCTCTCATTAGCAGCTCTGTTGATCTTGGTAAACAAATGGTGTAACTGAAGTTTGGTTTGGTTTTTTTCTTTTGGAACCAATTTCAGAAATGTTCATTTTTTCCATAATCTGCCCTTCTCCTTTTTCATCTAAATTCTGTTAAAATGTACATATGTGGTTTTGCTTCCTCCCTGTTGACTCACCAGTTGTACATAAACAGGCTGAAAAAAACCCCACAATACAAAGCACTGTCAAATGCACATAACAAGAAAACAGCAGGGAGGAAGGAGAGTTATTTTCCCTCTAATTTCTCTTTGGCTACAGCATTACTGGGTGCTGCTTCTGTTGTGCCTATACAGCTTCAGAAAAAGATAGTGAGTTGCTGGTGCACCTTGAGGGTCAGATAAATCTACAGACACAGTAACCTGACAGAAGTCTTGCCACTTCAGCCCAACTAGAGCTGGAAGGGATCTGGACATGAACCTCAGTGACAGAGCATGTCATTATTACTTGGACATTTTTTTTTCTGAAAGAGATTTTGAGTGTCAAACAGGAACTTGTAATGCCACTCAACTCTAGTGTTGGTGTATTATTTAGTTCACCAGGGTCAAAATACTGATTTAAAATTAAGTCGCTGATGAGACAACAGTGGGAGGAAAATATTACCTGTTTATGCACTGTTGTCATTATGAAAGAGTAAATCTGGTTTCTGAGGCTTTTTTCTGTCACTGACCATTCAGATGTGAAGGTAACTGACAGCCTTGGAGATCAAAATGCTTCACCACAAAATTACCAGAGCAAAAGGTGGCGACTGCACATCCACCCCTCCCACTTTTACCCTGGAGCACTTCACCCTTGGCCCAGAAGTATCACTTGCAGCAGTGAGAAGGCAGGTCAATCCCCACATTCAGTCCAAGTTTGACCTCATAATATTTGAGGTTTTTCAAGGAGGGAGCAGAGGAGCCAAGTGTCTTATTCCTCTTGCACACGATAAAACTACATGCCCCCTAAAATTTAACCTGTGTGGGAGTGCTGCATTATTTTAGAGACCTGTGACTAAACAGCCATTAAATCACGGTGGCTTCAGATAGAACTAAATCTTGCTGGATTTAAAAAACAAAAGAAAAAAATCAGTGGAAGTTAACTGCTCATCACAGCTTGAATTGGCACTTTCTCTAGGTACAGCATTATTTAAGGAAAGAAAATCCAGCTCTTGCGAATTAAATTAAAGTAGCACTTTCCTTGGAAATCTGTTTCATTACCTCAGCCCCACTAAAAGCATAGTAAGATACAGAAATAAACTTACTGTGTTTTTCTCCCCACATATTTTACTCCTGTATCACCTATTCAAAAACACACACAAAGAACTGATTTCTTTGGATATCAACCATCTGAGGGATAAAATCACACTTTAACCACAAAATGACCATTGTTCTATCAAACAGGAACAAAAATATTCTGCTGCTTTTTGCCACTGACAGATACAGAAGATGCCAGGCCAGGCTACCCCCTGAAAGCTCTTTGTATGTATATGACTGAAGACAGATAAAACCTGACCTTTTCTTACCATGGAAATCCAAACTACTTTAGATCACCTGATCTGATGGGATCACAATATAGATGTGAAAAATATCCAAGTGCAGGAGGACTACGTTGCTCCCTTTGTCATGACTCCCTTTGTCATTTTCCCAGCACTCAGTAAAGCACTGAATCACTAGGTGTTATGCTGATTTTGGTATTACATCCACTTTAAAGAGAGAAATAAATTCTCCCCTGAAACTCCATCCTGTATATCCCTTCAATAGAGCCTTCAACAAAATACTAATGTTTTGAATATGGTGCTACTGAAATAATATCATTGCCCTCTTTCTCATGATATTCCTCATCAGAGGGAAGAGCACAGCTTGACCAAATCACCCTGCATGCCTGGGGACCTGGCCCACAGCACAGGAGTCAGTGAGGAGGAGGACAGGAAGGAAGTTACACACCCCTCCACCCCAGCGTGCTACTGCACTGAGCTCTTCTAGCTTCATTCTGCTAACTGCTCTTACAAGAGCAGAAGGACAGAAGGCACATAGTTGAGAAGAGGAGAGGAGGAGAGGACACGAACAAAGAGCACATAGCAAAAGTCATGAAATTTTAAGGGGAGCATGCCCAATTTCTGCTCTACCTAGGATTTAAATGTACTTTTTAGTATTGATTTTTGCTGCTCTAGAAGTGAACATAATCCATCCATGCTGGTGGCAGGGCAAAGAGTTCACATACTGACACACCTACAGGAGCAACAGGGAAGAAAGGGGTAAATCCACTGCTTACAGATTTTGCAAAAAGTACCTAACTGGTCAAATTAGTATGACCACAAAACCCATCCTTGCTGGCTGCCCTCACAGCAGGTTATCTTGGCAACTGCACAGGCAGTGCTGCTTCCCAACAGCCTCACTTGGGCTTTCAAGCCATAAAGTGATATTGAAAGGCTGGAAAAAGTTCCTACAGAGAAAAAATCCACCAGGCAGGTGATAGAAAGTACCCAGTAAGATCATCCCAGTTACAGCTGGGTAACTTCTTTAAAATAAATACCAGAATAAAGGTCTTGTATAGGTAAAGTTCTGGGCAACAACAACAAACACAAAAAAATCTCTTTTAGCAAAACAGACAGAAATAAAAAAACCTGAAATACTCTTGCCATCCTTTCACCTCCGATTTTCTTTAGTATGTGCTCTATTCCTTGAAATTAATGGGGATGGCCACTTAACACATGGGGAAAAGCAGCTGCCTTGCTGGGAACAAGAGACCTGATCCTTAACTCGTCAATACGGTGTAACTCTTACTCTAGTAAAGCAAAACCACTTTGGATCACTTGAGACATTATCTACAAATTAGTTGCTCTTAACAGGCTAGCAGTAGCATAACAAATCAATTATTTAGAAGTAATACCAAGCAAGGACTGAGTTTTATATACATATATATACACACACATATACACACACACACACGTGTGTGTGTGTATATATATATATAAAATTAGGCACCATCAGGAAAAAAATTAAAAAGAACAAGAACACCACTCTAATTCCCATTGCTATTGGGAAGCACAGAAGTAGGTAACTTCTATATACTGTGGGAGCTAATAAAACATAAAGCACACCAAAAATTGCACTGTTTACCTGAGACAACTGCAGCATTTCAACATAAAAGAACTTTTAGACTACTTAACTCCTATTCATCCAAATAAGAATGTGGAAATTACTTCCACTCAATAACATCATACTGTGATAGAGGCCAAGTCTCTGCCCCTCGAACCACAGTAACCTGAAAAAACTGCCTACAGAAGAAATTTTAAGTGCTCTAAAGACATTCAAACTGGTATGCAAATTAAGTGCAAACTTGTCAGCAGTGCTGTAAGACAAACTAAGTAACCGTAAATTGTGTTCAATAATAAAAATTACACAATCTGCAGTGCAGTGAATGCTAACTCAGATTCTTACAGGTCGTCCAGAACCTCCACTTATTTTGTTATTCTGATTGCTTTTTTTTCAAGGCATCTGGTTGCAAAGAGCAATGCTGAAATCACAACCCATCCATAATGCAGCAACGCAAGTCTGAATTTGCAGAGAAACTGATGCAGTAATTTTGGTTATAAAAGGGTCATGATTCAAATTCCAATAACATTATTTCCCCATTGTTGACAATGCACTGCTAATCAAAGCATACAAGAGATGAGATGAATACCTACACAGTCTATTTGAGTGAGTGCTCATTTTGGGAAGGCTTTTAAAACAACATTTCTGGTAGCAGCAATCCTGTAAGCTTAATTTGTTTGACAAGTCAGGATTCAACTTTCCAAAGTTGAGAGACGCTGCATTAACTGATGAAGACTGTAATTCCATCTGGGGGAACACAATAACTTTGAGCTTTGTTCCTGTGGTCTAGCATGTCACCAGAAACCTTTGCTGGAGTTACAGAAGTACTACATACAGACAAGGGTGAATTACCTCATCAATAAAATGTTTCAGGAGCTTTTCCAGAAGCAGTAGCAGAAAAACAAAGAGCAATTGAAACTTGAGAGAAGCTATTTGTTCTACACTATGAGTTAATTTATAACGTCAAAATATTCCATTAACTAAAGCAACAGTTTATTTGTAACTTCATTTTAAGCTCATAAGTAACAGAAAAAACCCAAATCAAAACAAAAACATCTTTACAGCACCATAAGTTGTGAACTTTTATTTCTATAGAGTTTTTCATGTTGGAAATTTTGAAATGCATTATAAAAAACAGTGAGTAAGCCAGCTTTATGTAGATATAAACCAAAAGATACATCTTCCTCAGATATAATTTGTTCTCAGAGAGCTCTGGATCTCAATCAGCTTTGATCAGAGCAGCTAATATTTTCAACAGATGCTGAGGATTGGATTTTTTTCTTTTAAAACAAATAAAAGGCATTTGCCATCATATCTCATCCAAATGACTACATCCTAAATTTAGAGCAGTATTTTAATCTTCTAATCTGTATAAAACCTTGTTCTGGGATCATTATCAGTTTAGTGTGTCCATCCTCACTGGATTGAAATTCAAATGAGAAGAAAAGTGCTATTTTTTAGTGAGAAATAGTTACTTGGAGAAGGGAGGAAACTTAACACTTATGTGCATCACCTGCCTCACTAACATCATCTTCAAAAAGCCACCTGGAAATGGACTTACTATTGAATCTATCACTCCTAACTGTACTGCTCATCAGCCTCAACTTTCCCCAAAATTTCACCTGACAGTGAGACACTAACAAAAATTAGGCCAAAGCCTATGCAGAAGGAACCAGACTAACTAGAAACTTGCAGGCAAAGTAGGTTGTGCAGAAGTAAGAGGTCAGTTACAAGTCCCCTGAGCCTCTCCCTGCAATCCCCACATTTAGGAATGTCCTCTGTTGCACTGAAGACCAAGTGGCAAGTCTGGTGCTACTCCCCTCCAGATGGAATATTTTCCCCAGACACCTACACACCCCTATCTTCTCATAATTTTTAAGAGCTGCCTGATGCTGAAGTAAATGCAAATATGCTTGACATCTCTGGTTCAGCTCCATATGTGATGTCCTACATTCAGGGAGCTCAAAGTGAAATTATGTTACCACCCTTCACCAAGTAAGGTTCAGAAAAGCAAAATATAACTTTGACAAGGTTGCAGTGTAAGGGGAAGAATTAGAGGGAAACAAATATTAAAGTCACTGTTGTATTCAAAGCCCCTCTGTGTTCTCATTTTACTACTTATAGACAATATATCATCCAGGTGTCTTGTCACATTTTAGGTTTATTTATCTGCACTTCTCCTTTGACACTGGCAAGAGACAACTACATATGTAGTTCTCAGTATTTCAAACAGGTTTTAAAATTTGCAGTTGGTGAGTTTTCTGAAGGTCAACAGGAATTAAAGTTCAGATGCAGATAAACAGGAACAGCTTCTATTCAACTGGTGAGAGAAAGGGAGGACATTTATTTTTAAAATCAGAACAGGAAATTGACTCACATGTAAAGAACTAGTGGATTTGTAAAGCAAAGGGATGTAAAATGTTAAAACTCTTTGGTTGAACCAGGTTTCATCCAAGACAAGAGGAACACTAACATCAGCACTGACTGGATCAGTATTTTATCCCTCAGCTTCAGTAGTTGTGTTAAAATATCTAATGTCCCGTGCCCCTAGCTAAACCTTTTAAAATATAGTCTTTACATTGCCTTTTGTGCATTCCATCTTTCCATGCACTCTTCATAGCACCAAGTACCTACTAAAGTATTTTATTAGTCTTTACAGTAAAATACTGCAAATAACTTACAATGAAAAATAATAAAAGATATCATACCCAAGCATTCACAGTATCTGAATTACATTTAAATATTCTTTTCTAACATCATATGTCTAATACTAAATTGGAAACAATATTGACCCACAGAAAAAAAGGTCTGCAGAGTTACCAGCTTCCTTTGACACTAAAAAATGCAAAAAAAAATTTAAAACATTTAGACATAAATAAATCTTGCATCAGGAAATCCACAAGCATAGTAATAAATTAGAAGCAAATTTTTAGGTTACCTTGTTCACCTAGCAGCTGAGGTAGAACTTCCAATACCTTTTCAGGGGTCTATCTTTTCTAGCTATGACTTTCAGGTGGTGAGAGTCCCATAGTTTCCCTTGGGAATCTAACCCATAGACTGCCAGACCTCTTGGAAAAATTCTTGGCTGTTGTAAATTAGTCTAGTTCCATTGGCTTCAGGGTAACTAGGTTGATTTTTCACCATCCAATGTATTGTTACAGGATTACAGAGAAGGACAAATTTAAATGTCATTTTCTATAATTGTCCCCGTCATTTAACACAATATATCTTAGAAGATTTCAGCATTACAGGCTTCTTTGTTTCAAGTGCTTAAACAGGAGAGGAAAATGCTACCCAATAAATAAAGGACCTTTAAGATTCCAAAGTCATTTCCCCATGTTTCCATGGAAATGGGACCTCGCTCCTTAACTAAGATGACATTAATGATCAGATGCCTGAAGTCATACAAAAGAGAAAAAGAGGACAGAAATTGCCAGCTACTCAACAGCATGTCAACCTGGAGCACAGCCTCCCCAGTTAGGGGTAGGAATTGATACCTCTTTTGCAATGCAAAGCTTCAGCAGGAGCAGCTCTTACAATGCTAGAACAGAGAAGGGTGGCTGCTTTATTTTAAATCTGGCTTGCTATGTTTCCTAACTATAGAATTAAAACAAATAAAACAATGTCATCATCATGTGAGGGAGGAAGAGGAGGAGGAAAAAGCAAGGGCAGCTTTAATAAAAGCAACACTATAAATCTGTTGCCATGCTCCAGCCCCCTTGCAAGGTGTCTGTATCTCACTTTTATCTAGCCCTGCCACCCATGGCTACACGCTGGGGACTGGAAAGGATCATTCGAGATTGCTGTGATGGAGACTATCACCATTATAGCACAAGTTGAAGCCAAAAATCAAAGTTTCACTGAGCTAGGAAATTACGTCATAACTGAGAGAGTCTGCTGTTAAGAGCTATTGGTCTAACAGTGAGTGGAAAGGAAGCAGAGGTGTGAAATGACTCGCCCAGGCTCAATCATTGCTGAGGCCAAGACAAGAGCAGCCAGCTTTCCTCAGGACACTTACGGCATCCCTACACCACTGGATTGTGCTGCCTCTGTCCTGCGCTGAGATTTCAACCTGGCAGGTCTGAACTAAAGATGACTTAAGTCATATCTGTTTCTTCATTCACCTGAGACAAAGTGTCCTGACCTCCTACTTGTCCTAACTGTAATATCAATTTTTCACTGTTCAGAGCTTGTAAAAGGATTCAATGAAGAACGTGCCAGATCAGTTCACACAGTGCCCACCCAAAGGAGAGGACCTGAGCAAAGAGACTTCTCATACACTACACAGGTGCTAAAGTGTCAAGGAAAAAATCCCCCATACAATCCCTCCCCCTGTACTGTGCTTTGAGACCCCAGAGAGGAAAGCAGCACTAAGAAGAACAAATAAAGCATACATGTCACACACACACACGTGTATATTTGGCAGAGAAAATATCTGCCAAATTACTATTTTTCAAAAATAGGGTAACAAAACACAGTATTTTCTGATTACTTCTACATAATTGTTTCTACTTTGGATTCTCCTGTTGAATGCTGCTCAGAACATGGATCTCCTGAAGGGTCGCTGGGACCAACCTGTTGGGAACTGCTGCTGAACTTTGATTTATAACACAGAATTAATACCAATAAAGTGAAATTAAGATTGGACCTGTAAGCAAGCTTGCCAAACAGAAGTCATATTGTGGAAATGAAAATCAGATCTGATTTATTAGTATGCTCTTCTAAGCACACAAAACCATAGAGAGACTATATAAAGGGAAAAAAAATGTTCCCTTCCCTATCCCAAATGTAGATCCATAAAAGAAAATGGCTCCTAGTACATCTACAAAATAGAGAAGCCAGTGGTCCTCTGCACCATGACAACCCAGGTGCTGAAGGTCTAGGGCGGTAGATCTACAAGTGTGGAATTTTTGTTATTGATTCTGTACAAAGTGTGTGCCCTACCTCTCACAAACTCAGGGCACCAGAGAGTAGCAGGAATGTCAAAGGTGTTTCTTTTGCACATGTTAGAATAAAAGATTAGCAAACATTCAAGAGTTTTTAGGTTTGTTTGAACATGAAACTCTCAGTAGATTTAAATCTGAATCGAAACAAGAGAAAATATACGCAAAAAAAAACAAACCCAGAAACCAGAATTTCCCAAATGCCGCAGTGATCCCATACATTAATCTGTAAACAGTTATTGTTTTTCAAAACCATGTATTTACTGCATATTGTATAAAGAGATGGAATTCAAAGAACAAGAATAATTTGCAGAGTAAAATATTGCATATGCATACAGTACTACCTGCAAGAAAAAGCTTCTAATGAAAAAGTAAAACTAAGATTTGGTGTTTCCCTTCTTTTTATTTCAAATATGGTCAAGTCAACAACCTCCATAGTTTGAAGTCCAATTACAATTAGAGTAAATAACTATATAGCATTGACATAAGAATCTCAAGAACCTTTGATGAAATGGGGTACTTGATGCAAAGGAAAAGAGCAGTTGGTTGATTTGCTTTGGGTTAAACCACACTAATAAAAATCAGCAGTGCTTTGCCAACTCAGACTCCAAAACTCAGCTTTACAGAAAGACCGGGACTAGAAATAACTTCATGTTTTGGGTAAACTCAGTGAACATACCAAATAAAAGCACTAAACACAATCTGTGATACTGACTACAGTAAATGTATGAATCACTGTGATGTAATTTCATGTCAATATATTTTATACTGGGATTGCCTTTGAAGCTAATATACTGGTAAATCAATTAAAATGTAACCAGCTGAGAATAACAGCAATCAATTTATTTGGATTTTGCCGCATTTAGGATTTCAGCATCCTCCAACTTTTATTGATTTTTTCTAATGGTACCACCATGAGAGAGAAACAATAATATTTTGACTATTAGAAATTAAAAAAGAAACAAGATGACACTGTTGGCTTGCTCAAATTCCTACAAAAATTCAAGACCACTGAAAGAAATCAGAGCTGTGCTTTTGAATCATTACCTGAATCCAGAAGACCCACATTCTCTTCCATACCTGTTACTGCTTATTGGTAACAGGGTCCTGGTGCTAACCTCCCAACTAAAATAAGCTGATGGATGGTGTTTGCATCTTCTCCAAGCACTACTTAGGAGTAGTTTTTCTCTCCCCTATAGTTCTCTAAGCACTAATTTTAGAAGAGGCTTGGTGCCCTATTCTGGTACAGGATATCTCCAGAGAGGATTTTAAAACCATTTACAAGTAACAAAAAAAATTACCATACCAATTTATTGTTTTAAAGCCAGGTAAGGGAGAAGGAATAAACTAGGACTGGAATTTGTAGTGGGACACTGGGAATAAGGAGAATAGTGAAGATAAAGAAATCAGAAACACTTGGTGAGGCTGTTTGTCCAAAGCAGATTGTCAATGTTCCTGCATTCCCACTTTATGAATGCAGCCAGCACAACATCCACGATCAGACAGGGCCACTGCAAAGAGTGTTCATGAAACACTGGCCCCTTATGCTGTGGTGAACACAAGCAAGAAAACAAAACAAAACAATACAGTCATCAGTGATTCCACCCTCATTGTGCAGCCTGAATAATGTCATGAGGAACAAGGAGAAAACAAATATTGAATAGCTTTTCATTTGAACAGCAGTGGACATCCTGTGCACAGAGGGACACAGGAATTCTGCGGAAAAACAGTGTGCAACTGTGCAATTAAGGCATATGTGCAAGCAGGCGGGAAAATTCACGTCCTGGGATTTTCCTACCTTTTGCGAGTTTGATTTTGCAGTCCCAATAGCACTCTTTTTCCATATGCCATGAATGCAAACAAACACTCCAGGCTGTAATTCAGCACTCTGCTCCCCAAAGTTAAGGACTGCACTCTGCTTAACCATTTCCTTGTAGGCACAGCCATCAGCTGGTGCACTGACATGACAGCAAGGATGGTTATCTCGCACTACTGCGACAGGGTATCCAAACCCAAACCAATTTTATGCTCATTCTCTAAAAATACTCTGAAATGGAATTCACGTCCATTTCTACAAATGAATGATTGACTAGATAGGTCATAAACACCATGTGACCTGTAGATAGAGCAAAAATAGCCTTTGAAAGAAAAATGCAGCTAATACACTAAAACTAATACTCACAAGCAACTAGTAGTAACTCAGAGAAAGGGAATCCAGAGAAGTCAGTAACTAAGAGAGTAGATTTCAACAGTGAGCTGTCAAGGGTTCTTGCAGCATCAATGAGGGGGTGCAGGAAGGGAAAACGAAAAATCTGAACCCGATCTATTTTTAAAGGACTTAAATTGGCTGCAGTCAACTAAGTCAGCTCACAGACCACACTCTGGTTCAGGCAAATTCTCCACCTTCTTCTCATAACTCCTGCCTGCCAGTAAAACACAGGACAAAGAATAATTGGATTCCAATAGTCTTGGTTTTGCCACTTGAAACACTATGTGAGCAGTTCCAAAACTGCTGATATGCATTGTTTTCTCCTCTTGCAGAGATAAGCATTTGGTTTAAATTATTCCACCTCAAGGCCAACACAGCAACTCAAGGATTCCAGAGGCTGATTGTACTGTGTTCACTTCCAAAAGAAAACAAGCAGGAAGGTCACATTTTGCATTTAGATAACCTAGAGAAAAGTTTGCAATACTTCTAGTCCTTTGTTATTAAGCATTATTTAATAACAAGTGAACAATTAATTTATCATATAGCAAGTTTTGTAATTTTGACCTCTCTGCCTGTGCACCAAATAGCTGCAGAGCAGCATGGGGAATAGAAAAAAGGTATCAAGAAATGGAACACCATTCCTAGTAAGAGCTTCATTTCTGCTCCCACTCCCAACTTCTCATCTCTCTGACCAATCTTGCCAGGTAGCATGTCTCATCAACATCTCTCTCAATGACAACCTATCCTCAAAACAAGTCATGGAGTTGAAGCACATCACTCAACCTCCCCTATCTCAGTGATTCAACTGGGATTAGCTAGCAGTCTGAGGAAACTGAGCAATGAACCAAAAGGGAAACAACACACAGCACAATGCCTTGCTAGCACAATCTCTACGTTGTCATGGGTGAATGTCCTTTAATACATAGATAATAAGGGTGTCTATTTGTTCTCCCTATTCCCTGTCAATATTCCCTGGATATGTGTCTCATATCCACCCATAATGCTGCCAAAACCACCATGCGGAATTCAGCAGCAGGTCAAACAAGATAACCAAAACAGTTGCACCTCTGGGCTTGAGCTGTACCATGAATTAATTTCCTTCTTCTAACTCATACTTTATGTTAATTATCTTATTACCTTAACAGATACACACAACAATATGTGCAACAGCGCAGGCAAGATCCTGTTTAATAGACCAGTCTGTTCTAAATCAATTAACTACACGTATCTTGTTCAGAGGATTCCCAATACTCGGCATTCCCATAGTAAGAGCTTTCAACTTTGTTGCAAAAGCTAATCAAGCCCCCATAGTATAATAACAAATACAATGAGCAACAGCCTAAGGAATGACAAAATAGCTTCAGCAAGAATGCTTCTGTGCTTCGAGTCAATTTTGTCTGAGATAATCTCAAGGAAAATGTAATTTTTTTCTTTGCTACAGGAGCTATCAGTTCACATTGGGACATCAGTGCCGATGGCAGCATCTGGGTTGGGTGTCCCCAGAGATGTGCCTCTGTTGCTGGTTCATGGGGATTGCTTCAGAGGAAACACAAAACAGCAGCAACAGTTTATCTGATTCTTTGGGACAGCTGTTACAGGTAGAAACTTTCCAGCACAGATAGAAAATTCCCATCCTGGTTCCATCCACTAGCTAATGTGTATCCTCATTGCTGAGATTTCCTTTCCTTCAGCAGTTACCTGCTTTTGGGCTAGTGTTCTCAGTTATATTTATATATACAGCCACTGCCTACCATGAACAGTTTGCTAAGGATTATACTGAACATAAAAGTGAACCTGACAGTCACTGTACCAAACACCTTCCAGCAATACTGAATCTATTATCAGTTGGTTTCAGTGAGGGAAATAAGGTTCCATTAAAGGAGAGCCTTGGTTCATTTTAAAATAAAAGGCACTGTTTTGAAGAGGTGTATAGTACAGTTTTCAAAAATGTCTAATGACTTGAAAACCTAACAATAGCCTTAGGAATTCAGTGCAATCACAATTTAGAAGTCAAGCCTAAATTAGGCCTTCAGACTGAGGGCAGAGACAAGAGTCAAAGAGGGCACAAATCAATACAAAAGGAGACAACAGGGACACACGGGGTAGAAAAGGAGGCTTTGCCACAGGCTCCAGTGCGGCAGCAACCAGACAGCAATCTCGCCTCACGGCCACTATATGCCCATGTCCTGGAGATCTTGCTCTCAGGACAACCTGGGACAGCTATCAGCTCCCAGCACCTCCATGAACTACTGCAGAGTGTGCTTGCTCATCATCCATGTGGAGCCAGTGCATAGAGAGATAAGGGTTTAACAAAGAATGTGAGAACTTTTAAGCCAGATAGGTTCGGGCTTTTTAAACTGTTAGCTGTAACAGGGAAAGCTCCATCCACACAAAAGTCAGAGGAGAACATACTCCTGTGTGAGACACTGGCTTTGAATTTTAAATGTTTCACTTAAGCCTGACCCTGATCAGGTAAAGCTATACTAAGAAAAGTAAGGTCAGTAGAAACATAATGTTCAGATTAATACTGTGAGTTTAAATTTGTCTCAGTAGTTAAAGAGCTACAACCTCTCCTCTCAGTGTGACCTTACTTTGCCAAACAATGTCTCCTTAATCATCTCTACTTTTCTTTGGAGCTTAAAGAAGAAAAAATTAAAAACTTTAAAAGTCCCTAACATAAAGCATCTCCTACTGCATTTAGAAAAGAAGCATTCACAAAGGTAATGTCAATGAGAGAGAAACCATAAGAGCTACTTTGACATGTAAGTTCTGCTGGAGTCCTAGATGATCCCCTTGAGCTGTTTCAAACAAAAGAACTTAATTCTATACGAGTTTGGTTGGAAAAGGGGAAGGATATTCTCACTGAAGAGGTCTGAAATTAAAGAAAGTCTTCATTTTCCACTTGGGCATTTGGAGCTCTAATGATTTTTTTCCACATACAAAACAGCACCAAATACATCTATCACGTAAGAGATATGAAGGGTCTTTTCCTTCCCAAAAATAGGTTTCTCATTTTTAATAGACAAACATATGGAATATCCAGCCTGTCCAGTTGATTCAAATTCAAATTAAATGTGTTATTGACAATGCAGTCTTTGTAGTATGGGATGCATTCTTCCATGTCAAAAGGGCACTATATCATCATTTAATTTCCTTATAGGCCTCTTTACCATTACTCCCTCCAAAACCATGAGCAACTTGAACATGCTTTCTTATTTGCATCACTTTACTCTCCTTGTTATCCACCACAGATTAGATTCTGTATCCTCTTAGTTTACTTCCTGCGCCAGTTTAAACCATTATCCTCTTCCTTTTTAAATCCCCTCTGAAGGCCTAGTTCTCCTGCATTACTTATAAAAAAACAGTAGGTAAGCATAGCTGTTGTTCTCTTTACCTAATTTTCAAGAGTCAAAGCAAGGAAAACAGGGAGGTGAAGTAGTGTTGGAAGAAGGGGAACTGAGCACTTTAACAAAACCAAATCAAACAATGCAATAGCTACTGAACCACACACCTACCACTTGCATCATTGCTGACAAACCACGCTGCTTGTACCACCTATCACTCCCTCCTAGATCTTTCAAACTCAAAACAATAGTTACATTTTTCACTTTTGCTGGCCAGTATAGACTTAGCAATAAATTGCTTTTGTGGGAAAACACTTTTTTTAAAATATCTTACAAAAAAGATAGGAAGCTAGGAGGTATGCTGCTTTTTTAAGTGCAGAACTCTGTCAAAGTATCTATCTTCTCTCAGTTTGACGCATTACCTTATGATACATAATGTGCTGGGAGGCAGCTTTATGCACTGGGTACACCTCAGAAGTCCTCTGAAAATGAACAGGCAGAAGGGCAGGTCCTTGTGTGAACTTACAGACTTTAAACAAAAGACCAGAGCACTCCACATAATCAATCATGTGATTTTTCTTGGTTGTTCATTTCAGGCAAATCAGAATATCCTTGTTACTTGTATCATACTAATGACTGACAAATCCCACTCAACTGGCATTCCCACTGTGAAGAAAATAAGTCCTCCAAAATTTTATTTTCCTATATCTTACATGGGAGTGACATTTAATAAGACCTAAAGCTTTTCTTTTTCTAGGCTAAGGTATCTGGCAGGAAGATCTCTCCAGACAGCTAAAGCAATAAAGGCATCAATTCCTCCAAGCCCTTGCTGCTAGAGCAGGAAGATGAGAGGTGCCAAACACATGTACAAGATACATGAGAGCAGGCAAAGGACACTGGATGCTCCTTTGGTTCGTGTTTGCATCCCCGAATGTGTCAAAATGTGTTATACTAAGTAGGCACCACCCACCCCATTCCCCATCTGCTCTCAGAACAGGACAGATACAGCTCACGGAACACCAGCCTGCACTGACCCAGTGCCCCCGGCTCCATAACACAGGTTACTCACACCTCTTGAGGCCTATTTTAGGCAGGAGTCACCAGGCTGAGGGGGGACATTCCAAGTCCAACAATCCTGGTCTGCACACACGGTGGGAAACCACTTGTTCCAGTTTAGAAAGGTCAGTCTGGGACCTCACAGAGAATGGAGACACCAATCTTCCCCCAACACGCCAGTGCCAGAAAAGGTTGTTTTACATGGTCAAAGATAATCTTCCAAAAACCAGCACGAGGGCGTAGAAGACCTCATTGAAATCAGCAATAAAGCAGAGACAATACAATCTGATCCCATACACCTTAATTTTTGTACTTTATACACAGTTAAGAATTGATGCTGTTTTTCAGGTATCTTGTTTCTTTCTCCCTCCCACATTTCTTCTTGTAAGGTCTGTTTGGCCTACATTTTGGGGTTTGGGAATTGTGGGGTTTGCTTTTTGTTTTGTTATTTTTTGGGGGGAGGAGGTGTTGTCTTAGTTTTTTGTTTGTGTGAGCAAAACCAACTATTTTTTCTTTCTAGTTTGCAAGACAGTGAGGTCTTTGAGACAGACTAAGGTACCTGGGGAAAAAAAAAATCTTTTGACTATCAACATTTTTGTTTTCCTCTTGGGAGCCATATACACCTTGTTCTAGAACTGAGGGCACCAGCCTGACTCCTACTTCAACGTCAGCTACAGCCAGCCAGAGAAGATGCTCAGAAAGAAAAATAATTTTAAAAAGAAGAAAAAAACAAAATACTTCTGAACTAGAAACTTTAGCAAAGAGGTGAGGTTTAAAATATGTCAATTTTTTGTTTTCCTTTAAACCACATTATTCTTCCTTAATGTAACAGCCAAACCTCAGAGGACTGGTGGAGGGCACTGTGTACACATATAGAAGAACTGGAAAGTATTTTTCATTGTTTTTCCTGGAAACTATTTGCCAGCTTTTGTAGATAATTTTTTTTGGCATAGATCTCTATGATGCCACATGCTGAAGGACAAGTGGATACAAACTGAGGTCTCTGAAGTCAATGATACTATCTTGCAAAAAAACTTTCCCTACAGCTTTGACCAAAGAAAAGCAAGTGCTGAATGTCTCACAAATCAGTTTTCAGCTAATATAAACTGCAGTGGCGCAACTGCAAAGCTACATCAGTGTGCAGTGGACAGCATCATTCTGTAAAGCTCTGCAATGAAGACTAGAATATCCAGAAAGTGGGGGGAAGTGTGGGGGGGGAAGCCAACAACAACATCATCAAAGCCAACTTCCATTCCTATCCTCTTGCTTTTCAAACATGGCAGATATCTGACAAATGAAACTATTTCCCTGCCTGACAACTCAGCAAAATTGCTTATTTCAGACTGATCTGTATGAAGTTTGAAGGATTTTCTGAGCCTTCAGCAGCAAGACTAGAATCATGTGGGTAATATGGGTTATTTGAAGATTAGTGAACTTTCTCTGCAGTTCCTAACTGGTTTTAGACCATTAAAATACACACAAGCCCAGCTACAATTTCATCTTTCAGCACAAATGAAAATATTGAAACATGGCAGGAATCATCTGTAAAAGAGTAGGCTCCAGAATAACAGCTTTAGGCAGAAGCAGATTTGTGTGTTTTGATGCAGAGTTTTATAACACAGATACGTTTTCAGATAACTGGCCCTACATAAAGAAATAAGGGCTCCCTAAATAATATTTGGTTAAGAAGAAAGTAATTAGGTTCTTCCAAGTAACATATCAACTAAGTTGGCTAGTAGGGAGAGGCTAGGAGAGAGAAGGAAGGGTGATCTCCATCTCAGCTTAAAATTCGCCCACAGTTGTGATGCCCCTGCAACAGCAAGCACCTCCACGTTTGTACCACCTCCTGTGGATGGATGTCACGGTGAGCCACTCCAAGCCAGCAGGATCCAGCAATCCTCCTAGTAGTGGCTTTTGAATCAGTCTCAGTATCACATCCAAGATGAGCTGGTTTTCAGACTGAAGCTCAAAGCCTGCACTATGCAAAGGGTAGTAGAATCTTACCTCTGTGTATTGTAGACAGACTAAGAGAACAATTTTACTGAGACAGACCAAATATTTACTTAAACCAGCAGCTTTTGCTTGCAGCAAGTTGGTAATGGATGCTAATAGAGAAAGCACACAAATGTGACCAGTCCAAAGGTGTATTACCTTCCACACATCCATCTTGCCTTTAGCAAAACAAAGTTTTGGTCTCCTTGGCATGGACTACATCAGACCCTCCTACTTCTGTTCACCAATGGATTTTTACAGAGTTCATTTATCTGGTCTTTTAATACAGGTATGTTTGTCTCCATGACATTGTGTGGCAATGAAAACCCCTACATAATATTGAATTGTAAGCAAAAATTATTCCCATTCTTTTAAACATGTTTGACAAATTTATTAAATGTTTTCTGGCTCTCATATCTTAGGAAAGGCTAAATTATTGTTCCCTATCTGCCTTCTGCTTGCTTTTCATGCCATTCAAGCTGGTAAAACTTTTTCTATTCAGTCTTTTCTCATCCATAAACTGTTCCATTTCACTGATCAAATTATTATTGCTCTATTTGCCTTCTCTGACTTCTCTTTGCTTCTTTGAGCAGTAAGCAGAAATATTCATAGACTTTTCTACAGTGGCTACTAAATCTCTCCCCAAATGTGCAATCAGTAATGCCCAGTCCATCCTTGCCTGAGTTAACTGCAATGTAGTGCAGATGGAGAAAAGTAGCCTTATCAACACATAATTGCAACCCCCATTTTATAGTCCATTCATTTACTACAATTGATCCTTCTGAACTCCAGTTAATTCTCATTTTAAATAGCCTAGAGACAGGTTTCAGCACTCCATAGTTTACTTCCTGTTTCTAAACAATTTCCAAGAGTGCATTTTGCAACAACTGTTCTAGCTCCACATAAACCCCTGATAACACCCCTCTAGATCAAGGAGCACTTGTGTCTAGTCTTACTTTTTAATCAGTTTCTAGACCAAGAATCTTCACCCCACATAATGCAATTTTGTTTCTTCTGGACTACGAATGCTTTCGGAAAAATAAAAAAATAGCAAATGCAGACACATTATGTCAACTAGATCATAAAATAAACAAACAGCTTTGGCAGAGGCACCAGAAGTGGTGTGACTGAATTCTGCCACTTCAACCCATCTCCTGCCTTGAGCAATCCAAACTCCATGCAAGCAAATCCCAGTCAGGCTTAGGGATTTGTCTGCGTATCAATAGTAAATCCAAATCCCTAGAGGATTCACAGTTATCTCAAAGCTCACATGCATGGGAAATAAAGCACTAGCCACTCATCCCTAAAGCTGTAACATACCACAGCTCTTGCTCACAAGATAGTTATTGATGGTCCTAATAGTTCCTGGAGCATTTCTGGAGGTCAAGTTGGGAGGGAATGACATCCCTTCGCTCCATGAAAAATAGGTATCTTCCTTTCTTACCGATACAATTCAAATATTATATAAAACATAGAGGTGGCAGGCATTGCTTAAAGTTTCCTCTGTATACACTTAGATTAAATAAATTTAAATATTTTTAGATTAAATGCAACCAAAGTGTGCCTCCACAGCTGCTTCCACCAGGCTGCTAAGACACTTATGCTGCCTTTCAGCTGGCAGATAGCTCTGCACAATAACTACCCCACACTACTTCCCCAGAGAGGCTAAAGTGTTCCAGATGTTTGTAGGAAAATGGGAATGGCATAACAAATTAGAAAAGATGTGAAGGTGCATAGAGCCTCTACAGCACAAGACTGGGTTGCTATGGAGGATAAACCATAGAGACTTAAATTATTTTAGCCCACTAGTGAGCCTCCATGAGAATCACTCACAATGAAGAAAGTAAGTCTGGGAATTCAGCTGCATATATTTTTTTTCCTGCAATTCCCCTTAGTTCACTGGGCTGTGCAGACAATCATTTTCTATACAGTCCAATAGCTCCATTTGTTGTCTCAGATTTCTTCCGATTTCAAGCCCTGTAGACTTCAGCTCTGCATTGTTTTAAGAGAAGCATTGTAAATCTATGCAAATTCACATGCATCTCTAAATTACAGGGCACTTCTGCAGCCATTCTTACCTTGTCCCCTTAAAAGCATCAGCAGCCCTGACCTAAGAGGAAGAGTACATTTATGGTTCTTCTGTATCAGTGATTTTGGTCACAGAAAGGACAATACAGACAGAAGTTTGCTTTTCAGATAAGTACTTTAGCAGCAATGCAAAATAGTTATAAAACAAAGAAAGATGTCCCTCTCCTATGGATGAAAGACAAAAATTGTTGCTACCACATTTTTATCTAGTGCAAGCAACAAAGACATGAAAGAAGTAAAATTGAGAAAGGTCGAAATGCATGTCAAATAAATTATAAGAGAACTAAGCCTCAAATTGACCAGGATCAAGAAGTGCTGTGCTGTCACTGCAGCCCAGAACATTTGAATTTGTTTTGTGTTTAGGAACATCAACACTGATATCAGCAGAAACATTTTGAGAAAACGATTGCCTTCCCACACAGGGAATGGCAGAAGAGGATGCAACCCAGAAAAATGTCAGTATAGATCAATTCAAGGGTTTATTGACTTTATAATGACAGCAGGTTTGTCTTTTCCTATAAAATGTAACCCTAAACTGCTCAAAGTTCCACTTTGTTTGGATAATACTCTTTCTGCATTATATAGGATATAACCATGGATTTACAGGTTCACTAAAATATGAACTGACCCTAGCATCAATGACCTTCTAAACAGTAAATAGAAGAGAATCAATTTTGTTCTGTAACTAATATTAGACATACCTTTCATGGAAGTCTCATCCTAGTACAAGGTCTGTTGGCAAAGGGTGATTTATTTGAAGATCCAAAGAGAGAAAAAAACATAACACTTGATTAATACCACTACACTAACAATTTTACGCTGATGTTCTTACCTAAAACATCCTGCAGAGAGCATAGTTCGTATCAGTTAAAGCAGCTGAGAAGAAAGGTCATCTGTCTACTTAGCTTTGAAGCAAATGAGATTCACCTGGAAACATACACAGGCATTCATAGCCAAGTGAACTGAAGTATGTCAGGCAGCACTTAAATACTGGATTGAGATGGCCACCTTGTCTGTCAAGAGAAGAGAAGCCTCAAGGGCTGCAGTTACGTGCCTAGATCCAACAGCCTTCCTGAGACAGACCAGTAAATTGCAAATATTGCTAGGGAGACCACAAAACCATCCATTTGAAGAACGAGAGCTTCCACAGCTTTTCATGTTGCTCATCTCCCAGCCTTAACTCATTGCAGCTCACTCAGCCCATGGAAGTTGTTTCCCAGCTCATCTCTGTGAAGGTGTGAGAGGTACTACAGCTCCATAACCATTTTCCCATTGGGCAGATTTTTGCCATCAGGAACTGCCAAGTGCTTTTGGTACTAATTTGTAGCAGTCACACGCATTCTAACACCACTTGCTGAATACAACATTGTGAGATGCATTCCTGTTGAAAGCAAACTCAGATCTTGGTAGGCATCATTGGCTCTGCCTCTGAATCACAGTCTTTCCAAAACATACATGTGACTGGCTATTCCCCTTCCATGGAAAAAATCCCAACCTAAAACTCTGTAAAGGGTTAAATATACCAACCTCTGTAATATTTTCCAAGTCTCCATACCTCTAATGTTTTTTCTAAGGGCACAATTATCAGTTTCAAAATAACCTTTTCAAACCTGATTTAAAATAGCAGTTTCCTACTCCAATACAGAGGCATGTGAGCCACACTCTCTTCCTCACAATTGCCTACATATTCCCCGGAAAAGAGAGCAGAGAAGTAACAGTATATAGCAATTCAAATGCTTTCTTTAAGTCAACAGAAGAAATAAAGACATTTGGCAGTAGAGCACTTTGCTCTCCGCTCCAGTCAAAGGACTCCAGTGATTCCTTCACAATTCAGAATTATTAGACCAACATTGTCTACCCTAAAGCTGAGGGAAAACCTGGAGTTAAGAATTAAACATGGTAACACCTGCTGAGTTCCATTCAGCATCTGTGCAGGCAACGCAAAAGTAGGAGTTAGGCAAAGGTGTCCTACCTCAGTGCTCCTTTTGATTAATTACAGTTAAAATGTACTATTTTATCAACTATTGTAAGTAGAGTAAGATTATTACAGGAGAAACTGATCCTTGAGAAATTACAGAAGACATGAATGAACCCAGTTACCTGCTTAAATTTCTACTTGGCCTCCTCTGCGTTCCTCAGAAATCCCCTCCTCTGCCTTTTCCCCCCCTCCCTTTTTTTTTTCCCAACTGCAGAAATTCTCTGTTTAGATATCCTCACTGAAATATCCAAGTGACTTTTATTCCTTGGAGAACTCCACAGCTTCAGAGCACATCACTCCATCTGAATTTAGACCATTTTTGCCAGTATATGTTACTTGATATTTAGAGAATGTTGCCATGATACATAGTCCCTGTTGCACCATCTACTTGGAGATTTTTGTCTTCCTTTACAGTCTCTACCAAATACTTTCTACTCTCCCTTTTATAAAATATGAATTTACTGCAAATGAAAACTGCCCTGTTGACAGGCCTGTAAAATACCCTGCTTTTCCAAAGAACATACAGGTTCACAAACAGATGGAAATTTATACATTCAACCTTACCTCAGTGTGTTGATATCATCACATAAAGGCATCACCCACACTAAAGGGAGCAGATACTCTTGGTCTGAAGTCCACAAAGTTCTTCATCTCCCTTGCTCAAATGCCAGTTGGATTGTCATTTGCCATCAGTGCTGAGAGCAGGAGGTTGCAGTTGTGAATTACACAGACATAAATATTTTTACAAGTTTGCAGCATTTGGCATGGGAACAAATACTCTTTTGGAGTTGGGAGAACGTGTCCTAACTGCGTTTGTCTTTGAGGATTTGGTTGCAATGAGGGGTTTTGAGGCTATACAAATGTTAGTAATATTTGAGAAAACAGCGTATTGCATGCAGACTTTCCAGAAGTGAAAGAATAAAGATACACTGACCAGCTGTGTTCATCCACCTCCAGCATGAGATATAAAATGTATGAACTGCTTCACCAACAGGAATTTAAGAATCTACTGACTAAAATGAGCATTTCATTTATAGGACAGAAATGAGAGCTGGCAGAAATTATATTCACTTCCTCATTGTTAGTGTCATCTTTTCATGATATGTACTACAAATCCTGACAGATAACTTAATCAAAAAGTCTTCTAGAAAACCAAGTAACTCAGGTCTACTAAAATGGAGTGTCCTTATTCTGTGTTCATGCATAATCCCATGTCTGTGCAGCTTCATATTTGCAAAGTCTAACAGGTGTAAGATTCCTCCTTTCAAGTGAAATGGTATTTTGACCGTAGACTTATACCCTGCCCTATGCTATCCCAAGATTCTCAGTCAGTTCCCCTGCAGTGACCATGCAGCTTGCCCATTCCCTGATTTCTGGGACCTTGCTGCTCCAGTTTGGAGACAGATCCCACACTGGTGCTACATCAATTGTCATGAACAGCTGTCGATTTTTCAGGATATATCACGTCCTCACCAGTACCACTGCTATTTCACACTTTATTCCCTGTACTAACCTGAGACAAGTATCATCCGGTCTAGGTGATCAGTCACCCCTGGTGTTCTCTAGTTGTTTGGTACAAAACAGGCACAGGCAGATCAAAAATGCAGAGTACTGAGAGTAAGCAGTGCAGAGTAATATTTTGTTCCTGATGTCAAAAACTCAAATTTACTTGCAACAAATATTTCTAGATGACAGTAACTTGATTTTAAATTTAATCACACTATAAACCAGACAATTTGCCTCAAAATTATGTCCAATGCACAAATGGGAGCTTGTCATTCTGAATTTGCCACAAGATAATGCTGTCTCAGTTAACACAGAGTTAAGCTATACTTTTGGAAGATTCACATCTGTCTTACAGCTTCTTCATTGGTATTTCCCCTCTTAAAAAACAAACTCTTCAGTGTAGAGCAATTGCTACTGTTACATTTCAGGAGCTGTGGTAAATTACAATTCCATTCACGTACAAAGCAGAGGGAAAAAATACCTTGCAATTGCCTATATAGTTGCAGTTAATAATTTGACCTGTGATTTTGCCTGTCATCAGAGGAAACTAAAGTTGTTAAAAATATTTAGCCTAAAAACAATTTATGAAATGTTGTCCACAACTAACATATACATATCTATATGCATATTGCAGATGAGGAAAAAAGCAAGCAAGATACGCTACAAACACCATTTCCAAAAAAAAAGGGTATGAAAATGTCACTTCCTCTTACTTACATTTTCAAAGTTAATTTGGAGTAAAAAGTTGAACAAATAAACTTGAAAGGGACGTTTTCAAAAATGACTCTGCACCCAGGCTCAGCAAATTAGTTTATTGGTCTCAACATGGGCATCCAATAGTATTTCTTTTTTTAAATTTAAAAAAAGCAATATACTGTATTTTAAATTTTATGCACATTGAGAAATTTCATTATTTTTCCAATAATAAAGTTAATAAATGCAGTGAAGCATTTCTCTCCTCAGAGAGTAACACATCTAGCTAGAGTCATCCAAACAGGTAATACAGATAACACAGACAGAAATATTCTAAACTACCAAACCCAGGAGCATGTTCAGCATCCCCTGTTGTCCCATTATTGTAAGGGTTACTCCCAATGTTACAAAAGGAGACTACCTCAGCTCTTTTTTTTATTTGTTTGGGCTTTTCTTTTTCCTTAGGGTTTCAGTTACTAATAATGTTGGATAAGCTTGACTGCAATGAGCTGATTAAAGTCTTCTGAACAACACTGCTCTGCTTACACTCATTACATTTTTTCTGGAAACTGGACCCCTAAATGTCTGGATTTAGTTCAAATATTCATTTTTTTGCAGGGATTTATTTGGAACTTTCCAAGTTTTCAACTGCAAGACCAGTCTGCATCTCCATGAGGACCAGCTGGGCTCCTCACAGCTTGGCTAGAGGCACAGAGGGAGTTCCGATGCCTAAGGGAATTCCCCATCCCTCCCTGCATAGGTCTGCCAAAACCTCAAGGGAAGGTTGGAAAAGGTCTGTGCTCATGAGACAGTCACCATGATGAGACAGAAGCAGAGAGATAAAGCTGGAAAACAACAAATCAGTGAACTTTCTAGTACTGAAGGGAGTGAAAGCTTTCCAATTCCCTAGAGATGTTCCAGCAGTGAAAGAAGCTTTGTTTTTATCTTAGATGACCAACACATCATTGTTAATTGGTAGTCATTAGAAAATATTTTCTCACAAAAAACAAACCAACTAGAAAAAGGAGGATTTTCTGAATACTTTGAATACAAAATGAAGTACAATTCTCACATGCACAACACTCATTACCATTTTTTCCATTGCCTTGTAGATACATATTTCACTGAAAAATTACACTGATTAACAAAAAAAAGTTACTTCAGAAGTCCAGTTCCAGCCTGTGCACACTACTATTTTCACTACATGAACAAAAGTGGAAAAAAAGTGAAGGACAACATTCTCTAAATGACACCCTTCTGCCAGTTGCACCATTACTTTGTTCTGGAGAACACACCTAGGTAAGTAACCTCAAGCTCATATGGGTCTTGTTGTGAACAGAAATGATTCTACACAAAAACAGAAACTAGGGTTAGAGGATAAGTTCTTTAATCGATTGTCTGAAATATTCTGCCTTAATCAGATCAATCTTGAATTGCTAGTTGAAGGTGGAAAATTATTCCTTTACCCCTTTTAGAAGGGACAAATGGAAGCAATTTTATGCAATGGGAAAGGGAGAGAAGTTTTCAGGCTTTGTCAATAGATGTCAATACGGTCTCAATAGAAACCTTCCTTTGAACACCTCCACAAATAATCTCAAAGAATCAGAAAAATAATTTTTTCTGCTATGAGAAAAAGATTGCTGATAAATCAGATTTTGTATAAAAATCTACCTCCGATTAATAGGATAACATTCCTTTGCTTTCTCAACTAATGAGTATGAAGGTGGTTTGATTATTTTTTTACTTTGTTTTAAGTGTGATTGATTGATTAAATGAAGGTCAACTGAACAGTAAGATTCCTCTGGGCCATGCTCTGTATGATGCTTACAGGGACAAATAACACATCCTGCCATTAGTGCTTGCCTGGAAAAGGAAGGAGAGGGTCTACACAGGCAGATGGAGGGGATGGAAATCCAACCACAAAGCAAAGCAGATCTTCACAGGAATCAATGAGAGTTTTGAGCCCAGCTTAAAGTCCCCTGCAGACAATGGCAGTCCTTCCAGCTCCATCAGGAAGCCCTGCATCAAACCCTCTGCATTGTATGGCAGCATTCTGCTCACCTTTGCAGGCAACTTGAATTCCTTATTTGGCTGAGATACAAATCCCTTTCTGAAGACTGCATTAACTTTTGAAGGAAGCACTAATCCTTCCTTCTCTACCAGGAAAACAAAACCACTTTTCACAATGGAGACTTTCAAAGTGGGAGGAAAGCCTTACGCATGAGCACTCAGGAAGAAGAAATCACAATACTCAGGTGCAAAAGACATCCAGCAGCAGAGAGGTATACCATTTTCCAGAAGTTAATTTAAACATTATCCCAGAAAAGTGTCATAACTGATGAGTGCAAGCAAAACAACTGGATTTCTGAATGCATACTGTTCCCTCCCTCTCCGTCTTTCCCAAAGCCCCTCTTCTCTTCCCATCTCAATTCTCAAGCCATTTTCCACAGCCCTGAATGTGCACAGTACTGAATGCCTTAAGCAAACATAATCCATTACAATCAGTGAACTGTGTTGAATACAGTTCATCTAAAAACATCAGCAGATACACTGCAGCATCATGTGTGATAACTGTCATTCTTCGTGCGTTATTCAAGAAAGGAGATCTACAAAGCTTGAAACACATCCAGTGCTTGCAGACAGCAGTCAGACTGGCCATTATGTCACTGAAAAGCTTAAAATTCAACAGTTCCTGCAAGAACCCACTTACCAGCTATCCAAGGAGCCTGACACAGACATTTTACACCTGCTCTGTTTCCTGCTGCTTTTGCAAAAGAAATCCACGCATCTCACACTCATAACTTCCAGGAAAAATCAAAAAAATCACCCAGTCCAGCAACTCAGAAAGCCAGGCTAGGTAGGAAACAGGTGCTTCCCACCACAGTGTATCAAAACAAATCAGGGAAATCTAATTTAGGAGGAAGAAAAGAAGTAATATCAAAGGGCAATTCTTGGAAGAGAAATGCTGCCTGTGAGCTGGTCAGTATGAGTCTGCTGAAAGGATGTATGTCGAGGTGGGGAGGGTATATGTGCACACACATACACACAAACGTCAGACCCTTCCTTGGAAGTGGATTAGGTGGCAGATGGTGTCAAAACCTGAGTTGCTGTCAAGAGCAGAGTTCACACTGTCATGCTCCCGTGCACTTAGAGATGAAAGCAGTAAAGACATTAAGGGGGAAAAAAAAAGGGGGCTGATAAATAGCTGACAATCAGCTTTGTCATTGGCAATCAGTGGAATGACATCCCTTTACTTACTTCCTTCTCCCTTCAGAGTACTTACAGGCAAAATCCTCTCTATAATAGAGACAAAAGAGGAAACAAATGTGTATGTGCAATTTCTAATTGTGAGAAATACCAGAGGCTCAGTTTTTCACAGGGAAACTAAAACCTGCTATTACCAACCCAAATATCAGAACCCAGGACAGAGAGGAAGGGAGAAAGAGAACACCCAGCTTGAGGTCTATTAAAAGCAAATGGAGTTGGGGGGAGGGTGGTAGTAAGGAAGAAGAAAAGAAAAAAAGGAAAGAAAAACCTACTGCCTTTGATTGCCAACACAGTGAAAATAAACGAGGGAAATAATATTTGGGAGGGACGTACCAGCTGAAAGCAGTCACAATGACTTTGTGCAGGAACTCCTGTTATTAACAATTATTACAGATAATAAGGGTTTTCAGGCTGAGCAAAGGGATTTTTTTTTCAGTTTCTAAAACCTCATTCTTCCAGTCCTATCACCTACCTCCCCCCTTTTTCTCTCTCTCCTCTGAGTGCCTGCTTTACATAGCTTTCCTTGTATTATCATTAGCTTCATGGATAATTGATAGCTGTGCTTGACCAGCTGATGCTAAGAAAAGAACAACAAGGTGGTTCAACACACACTTACTATAAATAGACACACAACATGGCCAGCGTTTGCCAACATCTGATGATGCCTTCCCTCCTGGGTCCTAAAGTTAGCTACTTTCTCAAAGTCAAGAAAGCAAAGGAAAGCAAGGTAAATGCTTTCAATTAATTTTGCAGAGATTGAAGGGACAAAAATAAAAGTGGGAGTTTATATTTTTGTGACATGTTAAAAATAACCACTTTATGAAACCTTTGAGATAGTTTGCAAAGCAGAGTTTAAAAGCCTTTGGATTTTTTTAGCGGCAACTGTGAAACTCAAAATATTTAGCTGGTGGCAAAGGGTCTTTGTCAATAGGGCTGGAAAGGGCCAGGAGAAGAGCCCTTTGCTGAGCACAGCATGTGAGAGCTAAACAGCGACCAACACACCTCCCAAGTGCGCTAAGCCCCCAGTAATGCTGCAAAGCCTAAGTGCTCATGCTGGAGCTGGCAGGGCAAAGTCTGTCAGCCAGTGAGTGCAGGGGAATCACAGCTACCTCTGCATGGCTGGCAGGAGGCACAGGCTGCCTCAGGCACTGACTCAGCAGCAAAGCCTCCAGCCTCAGCTCTGGTTGGTTCTGGACAATTCTAGGGCAGCCTGCTCACCTATCCTTCATCAGATATGCCAGAAGTAGGTTCCAGCTGGAAAAACCTTAGTCTTGCTTGGCCCATCACCAAAGGCTGAGGAAGCTATGATACTCCATGCAGTTGCCTTTTGCTGACACCTACTTGCTGATGATACCTCCATCCCCACGATCCCTTCCAGTCCTGCAGTACAGAAATTACCTTTGCATGACTCACCCAGGCTCTTGGCAGGTGCCTCCCCGCCCAGCTTGCCCACCTCCCGACCCAATCTGCAGAGCATACAAAGAACCACCTGCCTCTCAGGAGCCAGCTGGTATTTTCTGCCTGTGATCAGTGAGAAGTGTTGTATGAAAGCTTTCTCGGGGCATTTCTGCCTCTGGCTGTGAAAGTCAGGCACAAGCACACGCTGCTGTCAGTGCATTTCGTCCTCCTTTGACAAAAAGCTACTGCAACATGGTGTAGGCTCCAAAATGACTTGCTCTGAAATTGGGGCAAATGTTTATCTCTTTTTGTCTTAGTCATTCTATCCAGTTGGTCTTCACAGATTATATTGATTCTTTTTTTTTTACCCCTTACATAAAATTCTTATTTCTGGATATTCTTAGTGCCCTCCCTCTACAAACACTAATATAGGCTCAGTTCTCACTCGATGAGAGCCAGCTCAACTTCATCAGTATAAATAAGCCAAGGAGCAGTTTAAAATTCCTCCTGCTGAAGAAAGCAGCTGCAGCAAAGTATTTGCCCCAGTACATGCCGAGGTATTAGCACAGGTTTGTCCTTGCAGTAGCTACCTTCTGTTTCAGAGCTGGTGAACTCATAGATGCACTCAGAACTTTCTTATTTTCTTTCTGAAGGCACTTTAAGGAGTCCAGCAATCTGAAAATAAATGTTTGTCCTAATTCTCAATCAAATACTGAGATAGAGAAGATATGGCACTTTCAACAGGATAAACAATTTGTTCTCACAGTTTACTACAGTAGAGCTGTTATGGCACATAGACAGTCACGACACAAGAGCAGTACCTCAGACCACAGGTAAACAGAAAAGGAGAGAACCTAAGCCAAGACTCCAAGCAGCTCAGCTACAGGCAGCAGGCACACAGCAAGAACACTGGTACAAAGCCACACAACTTTGAGGAGTGGGAGGAGGACTTTTTCTTAGAAAAGCTCCGGAGATCTGCATAAGTTGGAGGTTTCATCTTAAGAAACTTGTAGCTTGAAGCTAACAAGAAAAGCTGCGTCAGAAGCAAAAGAAAAAACTCTTTTTTATAAAATTGCTTACCTAGTCAGTGCAGGAGGGCAAGCACACTACAGGGAAAACAAAGAAAAGCATTCAAACAGTCTTTCCTTTCACCAGCCAAAAAGCATACACTGAAATGGAAGCTTTAAATATTTAATGTCCAAAATAAACAAGAGAATTTCCCAAAACAATATTGCTGGTTCAACTCAAACCAGCAGCACTCACAATTAATATAATAGAGGTTTTACACATATCTGCTCTAATACAAGTGGGGAACAGAAAATCCACTCACAGATGATAAAATGCAGGTTCAGTTTACAGGAACAGGGAGACAGAGATCAGGTGGAGAACATTTGACCTTCCCCATCTTTGTTACACTTACACAAAGAGGTTAACATCACCAAAAGAGTGGGAGGCAGTTTAGCTGAGATCAGTGCTAGGCATCTCAATGGATTATGTTATTATTTTGAGATTGTGTAAGAGAACAAATTAACCTTCTTTATAAATCTTGGCTTACTTGAATAGATTTAGTGGATGTCATAGACTAGAAAGACCATCCTACATACCTGTAATTTCTGTACTGATTGACCTCCTTGCAATGAATATCCACCAGTGGAGACCTTGGGCGGGGAGCACTGGCACTGTTAACTACACGGTCAAACCCTCAGCTAATTCACAGGTGTCTTGCTCATACGCCCATGACTGAAGCCATCACCACTTTGAGATCAGCAGTGTCTTTCCCACAAGCTCAGACCAGCAGATACCTTTGGAATTTTTCTATCTTTCCTAATAGCAGATGGCACTGTGTATCTCCCCAAGATCACTGGGGTATTTCTGCTACCAAATTCCCACTCTCACAGGAACCAGGAGGTTGGCAATGTCTGACATCTTACTTGATGGCTCCTTGCAGCACAGAATAGTTTTTCAAATGTTGTGCTAGAGGGTTTAATCTTGCTACAGGGATTTAAGAGTTTGTTAAAAATTGAGATACAAGAAAATTTAGAAAAGTCTTTCTCTTAGACACCAGATTTTCAATTGTTATATGGTTACCTGTAATTATAGAAACCGGACCCAACGGTCAGCAAAGCCCCATCCAAGTCTTTATTCCTCCTCACTGATATTTGGTGTTACTTACCAAATGTTTTCCCTCATCATTCCTTCCAAAATTTCAAAATAATCGGGGTTTTTGACAGACACATAAGCCTGTAATCCTCACACAAGCAGAAAGGCATTTTTATAGCCAAAGTCATGATTGATTTCCACCCATGTTCAGCCCACCACTCAAATTCTGGATTTCAGATGCAACTCTAATATGAAAACCTATTTCACTTCAAATAGGGCTGAACACCCAGAAGTTACTATTAATGGAGAATTCTACTGTGGAGTTTACAGAAGAAAGAAGAGTGGAAGGTTTCCAGATGAAAGAAAAAAGTCATTTCCCAATGATAGGATAAGTCGAAGGAGTGATAAACTAAAACCTGCTCCTAATGGTGACAATTGTAGATGGAATCTGACTGCAGATCAGGAGGGGCACGGTGAAATATCACACAGGCTGAAACTAAGCCTGGAAAAGTGAAACCTTGCTTAGAGTCATGGTCATGCCAGTATTAAACTCCACAGAAAGAGCCTGACAGACTGTCTGACTGAAGACCCCCAAGGCCTCACCCCATCCACCACTTACTCTGTTGACTCAATCTTTGAGTATAAATGAAACATTTATTTTAATAAATTTTATTTATTCAGCCACTCTGGTAGGCAGAGTGGCTGAATGGCTGCAACCCCCTCTAGAAAAATTCCTTCATGGTGCTTACAGATTGGAGCATGTATTTAGCACTTCCCTCTCCCCAACAGAGTTTAGCCACAAGTGAGTGCCCAGGGTAGGCATCACAGCTTTCCTTAATATGCTGTTTTGCAGGAGACCAGAACAAGGGAGAAATAGTATGCCGCAGGCTATGCTCATGAACTCATTCAGAGCACAAGATACACTGAGGTCTGGCTTAGACCTGGTAGCATTTCTATGCACGTCTCTTGCTGCAAGAACAGACCTTGTGAATTTGCAGGAGAATCCCATACATCCTCCCGGTTTTTGCCAGTAGGGACTGGGCATCTGGAGCTAAAAGGAATTTCCCTATAGCTCTGCCTTTCACAACTTGTCATGGCTGCTCCAAGGCACAGATGTGCAAATGAATGATAGCAGTTCTCAATGCAGTTTAGGCACTGGCCACAGTACAAATTTTGAGCATTATATGTAATGTACAATTTTGTCTGTCAGCCACTCAGGATACACAGATCACATCTGCTTCTTGAGGACAGCATTTGCTCCTACCACTAAAATAAAATCTTTATTATACAAATTACTTTAAAAAATGTATGCTACCTAGTTCCACATACACTAAAGGTATTCTCTGAACAGCAGGATGGTATTAGAAACTGGTATTAAAGCATGCCCTGAACCTAAATTTATGTAGTGAATATACAGGCATTTTCCTTAGCTCATCAAGACAGTCATAACCTGTAACTGTGGAGATTTCATTTCCTTTGGAAAAGGCATTTGTGCTCTGTCTGCCCACTTCCATAGAGACGGGGCTTTTTACAGTTTGAGGGGAAACAAAAACAGAAGCTTATATGGGCGTTCACAGGAAGATGCATGTCTGTCTGAGGAGCTTCTGATGGTGCAGTGTCTGTCACTCTTGGGGTTGTTTGCTTGTTTGTTTTTTTAAGCTTCTCCTTTTATTTTACCATCTTTTTTTTCCTTTTTAGCTCTATTTTTTTCCTGAGGTTTTGGATGTCCACAGCTCTCTCCATCGTCTACCCCAACTCCCCTTTAAAATGAATGCTATGTATTTCCAAAAACCTTTGCTTTCCCTAGGTAATAGGACATTTTCTCCTCCTTTCCCTGCTCTCACCTTTTGGTATCCACCCCCCACCACCTCTCTAATTTAGTACCCTCATTAAACTTATTTCTTTGCTTACCTTCCTTCTTCCACCTTCTTCATTAAATCTCCCTCCCATTGCCTTACAAATCTCTACCTTCCTTACCTTGTTCATTTTCTCCACTAACCACTCCTCCCTTCCCCTTTTATCCTGTTCGGTTCCTACTCCCCCATTTCATTCCCACCCACACAACATGCATTGTGCCTTTCTCCTCCTGCCCCAGTTACAAACCTCCTCATTACATTTCATTTTCCTGAATTCTATTCAGGTTTCTATTCAGTCTATCTCCCTTCATCATTTTACTGCCTATTTCACATCCCCTAAACTCTTCCCTTCCCCATCCACCCTCTCCACTTATAACAATGGTGAGATAGGTCCTCTTATTAACAGCTAGGACCTATCAAAATTGTGGACATAATTTTTTCTGATCAGAACTAAAATCTCATATATTTCTAACTGCTATTCATATGTCTGTAAGCTCTGTGCATGTCTCAGTCCTGCTACATGCAGTATTCTGTCACAGACTGTACATGTGCTCTCCTTACATGGAATGAACCACATGGTTTAATCCCAGATAGCCAATGCTCATGGAGCACATTTTATCACACAACTAAAACAGCAGCTCTTTCTGGTGGAACAAGTGCACAGCTTGCTATTTACTCCTTGAGCACCAAAACTAGCCCAATTTCAGATATGATAGATACCAGGTTGATGGACAGATCTCTTTCTCTCTCCCCCTTGACAGCACAAGCTGGTGCTCATCTGTGTGTGCATACCCCTGGAGGAGCCGGGAACGCTGCTCTACATCCACTGCTCAGCAGTAACATGAGCTCTAATGGAAGCTGTGCCAATCACCAGATGCCAAAAGGCAAACACAATTCTTTCTCAGTGCAAGGTATGGGTTTGGGTTTTTTTCTAGTAGAGAGAAGGACATGATTATAATAAGCTATTAAAAAGAAAAGAATCAAGAAAGTGAGATCAACACACAAAATCCAATTAAGGAAATCACTCAATCAACATCACAGGGCTGGGGTTGATCAGGAAACCATTCAGTAGGACCTTCAATAGAGAGCCTTGAGGTTGTATAAAGATGGCTATTTTCCATGCTGTGCTGATCTAAACAAAAGTTATACTTAACATCCTTCACCCTCCTCTTACTCACAGAATCAAATGACTACATGCTTTAGCATTTTAACTACAAATGGAAAATCCACAGTACCTGGTGAGAGATGATGTTCTCAGCAGGAGGTCTGGCATCAAGCAGAGAACAAACAAGCACCCAGACTCACCTAAGAGCTACTACAGCACTGTAGAAAATAATAAAAAAAATAAAAAACAAAACACCACACCAAACAAAACCAACACTTTAAAGTTTTCTGCTGCTTGTACATACATTTACACTCTGACTTTGTTGAGATTGGATTGTCTGAAAGCAGAGAAGAAAGCTACTCTACAGCCTTTCCACATCTGGGGGAAGGAATGTGGCTCCTAGGACCTATCAAAGTAGGGGAGACAACTAGGTATCATATCCACAAGCCTTAACTCATGTTCCCTCTGCACTAGCCACTGAGCTACTAAGGTTCATCCATCTCCCTGTCATCATCTGTCATCTCCCACTCCTGTCCTTCAAACACCTCAGAGAAGGAACAAAACTCAGGACTGTCCATAAACCAATGCTTGCTGACTTTAAGACCTCACTCAACTAACATGGAGAATGGCTCCTCTGCCTCTGGTGCTGGTCACACGAAAATGCTGCTCAGAAGCAAACAAGCTCAGGATGCTGCTGCAGCTTGGAAAAGGTCTTTTTAAACCAAAACGATGGGACCTTGTGCTTTAACCATTTCATCATTCCCCTCATTCCTCCCCAAATCCTTGAGGTACTTCTGCTGGTAGCCAGTTGCCATAGGAACCCCTAATCTTTATCTGTGTTGCTTGTTAAACAAACTAACATGTGTACTCTCCTTTATGGGGTGCTCTATTCTTCTCCTCCCTTTATCACCCACCTCCCACCCCAAAAAAGAGATCAAAAAGAGCAAAAGACATTTAATAACCAACCTTTTCCCCTCTCTTCCTTTCTCCACTGCTCCTATGAGCTTTCCAAATCCCAAATCCATAATTTGGCAGAAATAGCCCCCAAGATGCAGAGAGGGGTGTTAGGCCTGCGTGTTCTCTGGATTTGTCAGGAGAGGAAGCAAAGGCAAGGCAGAGAGCAACAGGTAGGATAATGCAACTTGAGAACCAAACACAACAATGATGGAGAGACCTAATCCCAATTATTTCAGATGAAGCTCTTCAATACTTCCCATGACAACTCCCTCCTCCTATAGTCCCCATCATCAGCCTTGTCCTACCTCACTACACATCAGCAGTGCAATTTTAATGCCATTAGTGAGGGGACAGTCCTGAAAAGATACTTCAGAGATGAAAGCTGAAAACAGAGAGAAAAAAAGGCTAGACATATAAAAAAACCACCAAAAATAAAAAGTGTTTGCAGTGGCCTAGAGCTTTTTAACATGAAGTAGGTTTTTTCCTTTCTATGGACCAGAGATCTAGGCCAGAATTATGTAGGTCACAAGCAAACCTTATTTCAGCTGGTCTTAATCCAATACTTAGAAGGTGATAACTCCCACTCAGAGACACCGTTTTTTTTCATGTATATTCTTGAAAGAGAGAGAGAAAAGAAGAAGTGGCAAAGAATGGTGGGTGAAGGAATAGAGCTGTGTGGCTTTGTGTGCATGTGCAATTGTCTAACCATGCTTTCTGTCTCAGCAAGAATACACATATATATATATGCTAAATGCAGATATTCTGAAGCTGTTCTTCCTTTCATAACTTCTAGTACAACAAATATCATTCAGAGAAAGGGTAATGCTATCTCATTCATTTCCATGGAAAGAAATACCTATAAAATTAATAGTGTCAAGATGGGAAAGAACAGGCAGAAGGGAATTTTCAAGATGTTGAATTCCCACTGCATGCAACAGCAACCCAGGTTAGCAAATGAGGATCCTATTTACCTGAAACTAAATAGATAGGTAATCCTTCATTCACACCACAATAAAATAACCTCACACCATAGCAGAAGCATCAGTTTCAGGATCATTTGGGTATACCCAAGAATCTGCAGCAGCTGTTCACTGGCATATGAATCATAGTCCTCATGGAAGTCTTTGCATTGCTCAGCCTACCTCCAGAGGATAAAAGCGCAACTCTAAATGCAGTTGGACTGCTGATTTCTAGATCATTTGAGGCTTGGGCTGGCCTGAGTTTAGCAGAAGGATCCAGCAACTACGGCAAGTAATCGCCAGAGAAGCGGGTGCTGTTACAGTGTGCGTTACAATTAGTTGCCCTATTGTGTGCTTTGCATGTAAGTCCCCTGCTTGTTCAGCACACATGGATGCTCTCACATCTCTGTTTAGCAGGTGGGCAGATAGGCTTCCCCACAACTCTTTTAGAGATATACTTCCTTAAATTAGCAGCTCTTAATTTTAAGTACAGAGTTCAGGCACAATTCAAGTGATGCTTCAAATATCCAACTCTGTTAACTTGACCCACACTATTCTGTACTCTCCCAAACTATAATCTGTTAGGATCTGGATCCTCTTGACATTTCTGCTACTTTTTAATCCCATGAGGACTGGAAACAGCCCTCAAGCAGCCCTCTATGGGAATGTTCAAGAATGTTCAAGGATAAGTGAATAAAATAATATTAAGTGAAAGTTTAGTTGAGGTTCATTCATATTCTGGATTAAGATTTTGCAAATTGCTACTTTAAATGAATCCATCCTCTGTCAGAGTCTCTTTTCCTTGATAAACACAGTCCTTGTTAAAGCCATCTTTAAATTCAATCTAAGTTTCTTCTTTCCCTCTACTTTGTTTTTTTTTCATTTCTCTGCGGGGGCTACTTTTTTTTCAAGAGGTGCACACAGGAATCCCAAGTGGATTTGCCAGCCTCTTTATGTAACATATATGCCAGGCTGACAAAGTGCATAGATCAGAAGTAAAGCATTGTGGGGGTTATTTCTTCTTCTTCAATCCCCATGAGTCTCCTACCTCCAGTTTCGCTCAGAGATTCATAGCTGAACAACTTTAAGAAGAAATTCAGTTAAAACAATCAAGCCTTCTCTGAGTTTGTCCATAAACTGGAAAGAGGTGGTCAGCAGTCAAGGGGAAAATTGTGCAAGATTTATTCACTTAAGCTTTAATCATTTGCCATTTATTTGAAATTGGACTTCCAGTCACTCAGAAGTTTTGCACACTCTATTTTAACAGACTTCACAAAGTAACCACTGTAAAGAAATAGGTGGGCACTGCAAAGAGCTTGAGGCCTCCTTCACAAGAGCTTGCCACAACAGTTTTCATGCCTTTCTCCTCCACAGCTCAGCCTGTGCACAATTTTCAGTGCCCTCTTCAGTTTATGAATCCTTGTCTCCCCAAGACTCCTCTGTCACCACCCCCACTTGCTCAGTGACTCAGACTTATTAAGATAACTTCTCTTTTTCTAGTTCCTCACCTCCAACACACTCAACGCATTAAGCCACATACTCTTGCATATATTTGAAATCCTCACCCAACCACCCTCTCTCATCCAACTTTCCTCCTACAGTTCTTGTACTCCCCCATTCTGGGATGACACACCCAGTCAAAGCCCACCTAAGTGAGTTCAAATTTACTTAAACTCCTGGCTTTTCTCAAGCAGCTCATTGTGAGCTGGTGACTATAGACATGAGGACAAACAGGTCTAGGATAAGACTACAGCTTTCTTCTTCATCCAGCCTTTGAAATGGTTGAGATCTGTCACATACAGAATATCAGCCATGACCAGATACATGGTTGGGAGAGGCCATAGTGCTGCACTGCAGCTCAATATTTGTGCTACCCAGGGAGTCGGTCTGAGCCATAGGTTGTGTGGAGACCACAGTCATGGTGTGCTATGGACTGGTTTAGGAACCTACTGGCTATTCAAATGGTGAAGCAAGGTCCCATGCAAGAAGAGGGATTTGTATATCATTACTTACCCCTGCTTTAAGATAGAGGTTTTGGGCAACAAAAGCTTCTCCTCATGTTTTAGGACCAGCAGGTACCCAATTTTCCCATCAGGCTATGGACCACCTCTATAGGCAGTGGTGTTTGGGTGGTCACTGTGGGCCGGAGTTTGAATTGTAGGCTGAGGCAAGACAAGAGAAGAGCTCTTCCAGCCCCTGGGTCCCAGTGCCTGTGCTAGCAGAGGAAGGGCCAGGAGCTGCAAAGTAACCCTGGCACTGAAGGGCTTTTGCTAAAGCTGGGGATTTGCTCAGATTAACATCTCGGCTGCTGTACGGAGCTCTGCACATACGCTCACGCTTGCTTTTGTTTCTTTGCCATGATCAGCAACAGGTGGGGAGGAGTGGGATGCACATGCAGGAGGATGCGGTGGGAGCAGAGAACATGTTCCTGATATTCAGGGATATGTGTAGAGAAAGCTGTCTGCCTGGATCAGAAAGGGACCAGGAAGGCAAGGGGCCTGCTGAGCCGTGGGTCGCTTAGGTAGGAACAGGGACAGACTTCTAATTCTGGCAGCATCAGGTGGGAGTTGGGAAAATGGCTGAGAAAAAGGTTGAAGCAGGAGGAGTGCACAGATCAGATTAAATGAGAGAATCTGCATCCTTTGTGCCAAATGTAGTTTCTCTTAAAATCATCTTCAGTCACACCTGTGCACTGATTAGGAGACAATGTCCACTTTTGAAGCATACCTGTGTCTTCTTTTTTCATATCCACTGGTAAAATGTAGGAGCTGGATAAATGTCTCCACTTTCTGTGGAGTCTTTTGCTGTTTCCCTGATATGTACAACTGTATTTCATGGGCACAGCTTCTTCTACTCCAACATATGGTCTTTCTTGAGCAAAGACTTCTAAATCTAATGTATTTGGGATGTGTATAACCAGGTGACCTAGGAGAGAATTTGAACTGTGGCTCATCTCAGGTAAAAGACTAATCAATAATTGCACTCCAACACTTCCAATCACCTTCTTCAATTGAACAGGTTTCTGATTAGCCCTCCACCACTCTGCTTTCTGGATAACATGAGTTGCATTCATTTTGTTCCTCACTCAAAGGCAGGCACACAGAATTTATCTTTTCAGTGTTCAAATGTGCAGCATAAGCCTCACACGCAAAACACTAGAGGAAAACAGAGCTAAGGAGAAGAGACATGTAAAAAAGGATGCTCTGCAGACTTTCCACACTCTAGTAAGTTGCTTGACTACTTTATCCAAAGACATGCTAAATCACTATAATTACAAGTTGGGATAACTGGACAGAAGAACCACAAGTGCACTATTCAGAGAACATCTAAGACATCAGCTGTAGCAGAGGGGCACCATCTAATCCAAAAAGACTCCTCTTTCAGTCTGAAGATATCATTCCTGTGATGAGGTATGGTATCTGGATACATACTAACCTAGGCTTCTGTGTTGAGCTGCCAATAAGTGCTTCAGCTTCTGTTAATTATGGTGGTGTTTGTACAATGATGAGATGACTTCTCTGTGGAGAAGAGCTCTCATCAGGAAATTGGTTTATTGCAATTAACATTTTTGAATATCCAAATTTAACATCCTGCTTGAGCTTTCTCCCTTATATCAGGAAGTTTGTGATCAACCAAGTCCTGAAATAGAGCTGGAGATCTGGGATTCAGAGAAGGGGGAGGAGTTGTATCTTTGGGGGCAGGAGGGTTAAGTACACCACAGCTTCAAAATCAGCTGGTTGATGTCTCCAGCAGCACTTCAACCTTCCATCCCCATATGCATCATTTCCAAGAAGGCTGTTATCATCATCACCACTATTTAAAGGCAGAATAGGCTACACATCATTCCCTCACCTCAATTCTGTCTTCAGGTTCAGCTGTAGAGCAGAAACTGAGACACAGAAATCCTAAAGCCACAAACATCCTCTCTTAAAGCAATTAATACAGTGTGTCACACAACACACCTTTCTTCTTCCTTTTCATCAGTCCTCACAGAACCGAAGGAGTGAGTAGAGCCAAAGGAGAAAACAAAACCAGCAACACATCTTGCTGATCTTGCTCTGGACCACATTGCATCTGAAATATTCTGTACTTCCAGCAGCAGCCCTGCCATAACCCCAACTCGCAGGAAGAGGACAAATTAGTATTTCCAATATACATACTTTCTGGCATGAAGGAAAACAGGTTTTCTGTTCCAGGCACACTTGAAGAAAAGCATTTAGGCCTAGTCAACAATATTTTCCTCATATTGTACTATAAGAAGAAATCTGAACACTAAATGCACCTACTTTATGCCACTACCAACAACTGGAAGAAAAGAAGCCATACATAGAAGGGATTTAGCAAAAACTTGACTGCTACCTAGATACTAAATTTTAAAAATTCACAGCCAATACCATCAGAAAGTTAAATTTTATGGCTCATAAGTCATAAACTTGAAATAAGATTTTTTTAATGTATGTTTAAAAAACCCACTACTTTTGCTATATTATATTATATATAAAATTTGTTTTCCTGCTATATGGTACTAGACCTTCCCTACCTTTCAAAACCCAAACACTGAGTGCCTACTTATCTGGAAAAAATCATTACAACTTAGAGAAATACACCTACATTCAATAAAATCGAAATAAAATGTAATATCACTTTAAGTTCTATAATGTCATCTTGTCAAAAATGTAAAAAAAAAAAGGGGGGGGAAATCAGTAAAATTTGAGAACTAAGTACAAGACACAAGATTAAGGTACAGAGCCTTGGGCCACAGCTACAGATACTCATACAGTCATCTACATCTATTCAATAATTAAGATATGTTTCAAAATCACAGTAGGACAGTAGACCCCAGTGCAGCCACACAAGTCACAAGGAGTCAACCTGTCTATTTTAATGGTACCAAATTAGACTTGATATGAGCAGAAAACTGAGTAAATTAATCCTACAAGCTTTAATACTGAGTCAGACTTAATTTTCAATGTGGGATGCTGCTGAGACAGAGACAGGAATAAAGACATGTTGAAAGAAGTCTAAGAGGCAGAATAAGGGAAGTGGGAAACTAGAGAGTTGATGGGTTAAAAAACCACTGTGCAACATGAGGGCTTAACAGCAGAAAAAGTAACGCAGATGCGGCATGCAATGTTCAGGTCTGCTTCTTTAAACTGAGCAGGTGAGAGAAGACAATGAAGTTACAAACTAAACAAGATTTATGAAGAGCTACATCCAATATTATAACTCATTAGTGAAAATTAAGAACTAATAATTCGAGTTCCCTTGTCCAAAAATATTCTGTATTTAATGAAGTCTGTGCAGAGGCTCTTGCAAACTCATCACCCTGTCTTCCAAATCACTGTGATTTGTGTGCATTCACCGTGAAAAACTTCTTGACCATCAAGAGCTACAAATAAGATTAAGGCGTTCTGAAACTTCTGAAACTACTAATTTTGGGGCTCTCAAAAACAGGTTAATTTCAACAAAAGGAAGAGGATAACAGGAACACCAACTCTTGGAAATCCCATAGGAATTCCACTCACCTTCGGAAGCTAAGTGTGGAATACCCGTTAGAGATGAGTGCTCAATCTATCCACTGAGGTAACCAAAGGGGCAGGCATAAAGGAAAGGTTGATGGAGTTGGTGGCCTGAAAGTGGCCCAGCTTTCTGCGCCTGCTGCCAGTGGGTTGGCAACAGAGAGTGCCTACCACATCCAGAACATCACACCCTAACTGCAGGCAGAATGAGAACTGCAGAGATCAGAAGCATTAAGCAAACTTCTTTCTCAGCGCAGGTCAAATTTCAGTCCTCTTACCCTTCTCAAAACCCCTCTAAAATTTTTGCACTTCAAGGCATAAATTCACAAGAAGTTATTAAAAGCATAACATTATTCAGTGTCTGCAAAGTCCTCTGTCACACCCCAGCACTTTTAGTGTTCCACACTATACATCCAAAACCACTTAGTTCTTGGTGATACTTAAAGAGAAAATTCCTCTTTAGCTCTCCACTCAAATTTTCATGACAGAAACCAACATGGTAGGTCCTTTAACCTTAAAGAGCATCTTTGTTTCTCTACTCTGCAAGCCCTCTACTGTACACACGTGAACATGCTGACACATATTGCAACAATTTGGACCATATAGATGGTCCACACAGACATATATACACATGACAACTTGGACCATGTAGATATAGATATATATGCACAAGCATATATAAAAGTTTCCAACCTTCGTGTGTTCCAAGGATGTTTGTCTCTCCACCGGTCCCACATTCCTGAGAAGTTCTGTTGGATCTCACACCCCCTGCCCCCCAGCACACAGTGTCTGTCTTTCTTGTCAGCTGCAGGAGCTGCCCAGCATGAAGGCAGGAAAGCAGTAGACCCAGGGAGTCTTGAGGAGTGCCCTGTGACTGCCCAGGGCAGTCGAGTGAAAAAAAGGGGGGAGGGGGTAAGACATGGTTCCTGAGAGGGCACTGGAAACTGTCATATCAGTAGGCTTCACTTCCCTTCCCATTTTTTATATTTAGGTGAAAACATGAGTAGTTACTTATAAAACAGCAGAAAAAAGAAGAAAAAAAAAAAAAGGAAAAAAATCCCACAACCTACTTGCCTTATTTTTTCCATGGAGGACCCAACAATGCTTGAACACTGGGACAGCAAGTAAAAACAGAGCAAGGAAAACCCATGCAATTTCCAGATCCTTCTGACATTTTACTTTAAATCCAGGATGAGCATCAAGAGTTAGAGTAGTAAATAAAGAATCCTTTGTCTTTTCTTCAAACAGATAACCACTGTGGCTTTGCTAAAAGCTCTAAGTGTTGTAGCCTTGCTTAAAGAGTTACAAATCCAGGCGAAGCACATAATAACACTTACCTTTGTAATGAATAAAATAATAATACATTACCACAGTTTGCTGGTACATCTTTATACATGAGTAGGAAGAAGCTACTATGTTCCTCTTAGAAACATTTTGTCTGGCTACAAGCAAAGCATCTAAAGTCAGTGGATTCAGGAATAAATTTACTTCATTTACAGTACACAGCAATAGTCCATCCCATGCTAATGGCAACTCTGTGTTTTTTGGTAATACATTCTTTCTATTAGGAGTTTGGATGGCTGTTTAGCTGGTTCATTTGGTATCTTCTGTCACAAGTCAACAGCTCTTCTCCTCTGTTTGTGTTTTCCAGCTTTACAACTGAGAATTATCCCCTTTGAGGCTGATCCCCCTTTTTCAGAAAAGGTAATGCTGTGAAATATGGGAAGCAGATATAACAAATTTGGAGAGGGAAAACCTTTCATAGCTATCTGCCAATTCTTCAATCTTTTCATTCTCCTTTCAAAATATCTGAGCTCCAGCACACACAAAAAGAAGTCTCCTCCCCACAAGGTGGTCACAGCATCCTACCTTCTGCAGCTCACCTGTATTTTACTGCCAAGAGGCAATAATAAGCCTCCACCTTCTCAAGTCCAGTTCCAAAGGCTGCTAAGCCTGCTCAGAGCAACGGCAGTATAGTGTCTCTCCTTCCTGGGACATCCCACACCCAAATGCTTCTGGCTCCTGCACCTAGTAAATCAAGGGATTCGCTGACCCGGGTTTGCACCCTTGATCTTGGAATAACTGCTGCCTCTGCTACAAGTGACCATCTGAGGACATTGGGCACAATGCTCCCAAAGAAGCACCTTCAATTTAGTATGATCTCATCATTGCTACTACTTTTAACACTTGCTATCATTTCTGCATGGAGATAAATGTCTCACATCTTCTCTCACAGACACAAAGACTCTTCTGAAATATTTCCATTCAGCATTTTTTCCAATCATCTTTAAAATGCTTTTTATAAAACCAAAGCTGACTCATCCTCTAATGCAAGATAGTCTGACTCACATTTAACACTTTGATCTCCGTGGCTCGTTTTATTCAGCAACCTGTTTAGCCTTATCCTTATAATACAAGTAAGGGGAAAAAAAGGAGAAAAATGTTCTTTAAACATCCATTCAGTTCCAAACCATTGAGAAATGCTCAGGATAAATCTGCAGAGAAAGGAAAGTTGTTTCAGCATCCAGAGACCTATTACAAATTAGAGCAGAAATGAAATTTTTCAGCAGGAGACAGATTTGCACTTCCATGTTCCCAGATTCAGATGAAAAGGGAGCTCTGTTCAAGAGTTATTTTGCTAGAGGGGTTTCTTTTTCTCATTAGCTTCATCAAAAACCTCATAAGACTGAACAGATCTCTTCAGAAATGAAATAAAAATCCAGAAATAATTTACCATTTACACATATCTTGCATTAGACTGTGCTAATACTTAATACTTCTAAAATATCTAAAAAGAGCTCTAAAATGTGAGGCCCAAATTTAGGTCAGATATAAACTGCTACTATTTCAGCCATGGGAAGTCCCCAGTTGAAACAGCAAGGGCAGTATCAACATCCTGGTTAGATCCACAAAACCCTCATCCAGGGAAGGTTCCTGTAAGGTGGACCCAGTTAAACCACCTGCAGCAACCTTCCCAAGTAATGCAAAAAGCTTATGGAAGTTAGTGGAATCTGGGATGTTGCCTTTGGCTCTCTTTCAAAGATCTCCAGGTCTGCCTCAGAGTCTGGTCTTCAACTTGATATGGAAATCACCAACAAAATCAAAGCAAGGTCTTCACCCACTTGGGAGCAAACTAATATCTCCTACACAAAGGCTTTTTGGTAACCTATGAGTAGTAATAGAGTTCAGTCCCAGCTAAAGTGAAATAAACAGAAACAATCTAGAATTTAAGAAGTTGTTTACTAGATTTGGGTAGGAGCTTTTAATAATCTGATTAAATACGACAGAGAGAAAAGACTGGGGGAGAAGAGGGCAGAGATTTTGACATAGCAAACAGATATTGGTTTTAAATGACAGAAGGTGAAATGGGCTTGGCTTATGGCTATGTTTTGAAAAGCAGGGTGCACTGACTCGAAACACCCCTGTAAACACATAAAATGAAGCATTCTTGCTCATGATTCTTACCTAGATATCAACAGACAAAAAAATCCCCCTTGTTTCTTGTACTTCCTCTGTGCTCTGGCAGATGTTTGCACCCAGACCCACTGCACCCACACGTTCTTGAGTTCGGTCTGTGTTTAACATCTCATGAGATCACAAGACCTGAACTTTCAGTAGACACTTTTGCAGACCAGACAGGTAGGATTAGTCTCTAGAAAACCCTCTGCCTGGGGGCAGAGTGTACAGCTGGTGTCCATCTCTGCAGCATTCAAAGTCTGCACGGGCAAGGTGACTTCGAGAACAGCTGCGCTAGCCTACAGATGTACTTCATGCCCTGTTTGAAAGGAAGTATGGCCCTATTCTGTTCCTCACCCACAGAGAGGCAGATCATAAGCTCTCCTGTCACAAGGGGCACCTCCATCACCAGCCCCAGCAGCACAGCACGCACTCAGTGGAGAGCCAGTCTCAGCTTTTCTCCAGTACAAGGTAGCCAGAGGTCCAATTTATCATACGCCTCCACAGTTTGTCAGCTGCATGTGATCACTGGTGAACAATGTTCTCCTGCCCAGCTCAGAGGCACAAACTCGTGCCCTCTCACTGATCACGTGTCATATGCAGACAGGCACATGTCTCCAAGACACAACCAAGATACTCAATCCAGTGCTTTACAAGAACAGCAGCTGCAGTTAATGTATACAAAGTGATACATCTCAGACCAATCAACCCTCTTTTTATGTCAGGAATATCAACATGCTACCTCCTTAACCCACCACATTAGCAAGAGTCTGCATAACACATGTGCCAGGCAACAAGGAGAAAGCCCTGTATCATGCCACCAGAACAATACACCATCCATCTCCTTCTGCTGTCACCAGAACATTTTTCTTTCCAGCTGTACACCTTGCCTTTGCTTTGACCAGCAGGGGAGGAATGTGGTGCAGCCTGTTGAAAACAAACAAAATGCCTTGGCTTTTACAAAGGCAAGGTCTCTAAACTGCATAGGATTTAAGGGGGAAACTGCATTTGACAGGAAGCTGGAGCAGAACTTTCTTCCAAATAGCTCCCTCTGAGCTCCCAGCAGACCCCATCAAGCACAGGTGGCACAGGTCCCTGGCACAAACTTTGAGGAAGCCTGGCACCGAGCTGAGGTGTTCCCAGGGCAGTCAGAGCTCCACACCGCTATATGGGTAGGGAGGAGCTTGCAGACCACTGGATAAGCACAGATGGAAAAAATAATGAAGTAGTTCCTTGGGCATCACAGTCACAAATTACTTGAAGCTGCACATGGAATGGTTGGCACACCATCTCAAGTCTGGAGGAGCAGATAAAATTGTTAGCACCCTTCCTAAGCCATTCCCCAATGAATTACTATTGTGATGAGGTAAGAGACTCCACTAGATCATCTATTTCAGAAGAGAACCACCTAGTTCTAATCAGCAGAGGGTTTTAACTCCATGTGAAAGCCCAAGTTGTAGCAGCCTGTGCTGACACGAGCCATCTGCTGTGCTCAGGGCTCCTCATGCCACTCTGCCCTCCACTTACTTCTCCAGGGCTTTGAGAACACAGAACTCCCCGACCTGCCTGGCCAGCTCAGAGCAGAAATGTTCCTGCTTTGCAATATGCCTACCTTGGAGTGTACAACTAGCCAGATCACTGCTCATGGCATTTATAAACTGCTCTTCCCAAAGCATTGCAAAACAGCAGGGTTGGATCCTTGGCCAGCAAATCCTTTGCCTGGGGTCACAAGGGCATATTGAGGGGGAATGTTATATATCAGGCTGCTTTCACCAGGAGGAATGAAGGTCAAAGACTTCGGGAGAGAAAAGATAACTGAAAGACTGTACTAGGAAGTCAGCACTCAGTGAAAGAGCATCCAAACTTACTTGTGCTATACCCACTGAAAACCTCTATAATGCTGTTAAAAACTTCAGCCTGACTTAAAATCAAGGCAAGCCTCTTCAGTGTCCCAAGCAGGTACCCAAAAGGACTATTTACGCCTCTAGCAAACTTTTGGAAAACTCACAGTTTAACCTTTACTTCTGAATTTCATCTCCTGTGGTAAGAGAACAGCTTGTCCTCTGCCATCCCAGCAATGCTGCAGAGATGAAATCATTCACATACAGGGTTCTGCAAACCACTTTAGATGTCCATAGAATTCGATATTATATTCTTCCCTGAAGATGTTTCAGAGAGAGACTTGTGCTCAGCATGCAGGGGCCAAGAGCAGGGCTGGGGTCACAGAAACCCAATCTCAACTGCCATTAGCACCCCAAGACAGAAGGCCACCCCAGCAGAGCATCACAGGAATACCTGGCATACAAATCACTGTCTGCAAGCCAGGGCACTCTGGTAAGGATTCCCATGCACTTCAATAATGGATGCAAGGGCAGCTCTACTTGAACACTGAACAGCAATAACAGGACAGTGCTGTTCTCACTCCTCTTCAAAAGTCACAACAAAGCCCAACATCTTGGCAATTAGCAAGATAGCTGGACTCCCAAAAAAACTCAGGAACCCTGTGTTTCCACTCTCATGCAGGCATAAACACACACTCCTCTCTGACTCATAAAAGAGGCACCAAGGAGAATGAGAAGGAGGGAGACAAAAAGAGTTAAGCAAATGTCATGAGAGCAAGAGACAAAATAAAGCACTGACACCCACACACAAACCCTCAGGTTGTTTCTTGCCATGAAGTCCATCCCCAGTGCTACCCACAGCTATTCACACTACTTTTCCATCCCCTGTTATATATTACTGATTCTTGTTGATGGCCCTTCTGCTAATACATTACTGCTGGAATGGGCCAGGTCAGAACACTAAGCGGCAGCAAGAACTGTTGAGCCACACAGAGCCTGCCTGGCTCTGAGGGAACATGCAAGAACACCTGAGAGGACAAAGCAGCCAGCATAGATATTAATGCCGCAGAAATTATTCAGAATTTCCCAAAATTTTGCTTTACAGTCAACAGCATGGACATTTTGCAGGAACTGACCATTTAATACATTAGTTCAGATCCCATCAGCTTGGGCACAGAATCCTGTTTGCCTGATTTAGTTTGCTCTCTGTTCAGTAGGAATTCTAGGCTTTATAACACAGGCAAAAGCTAAAGCATCAGATGATCTATGCTGAAGTATTTCAGCTCCAGGAAGCCTGATTTTCCTGACACAACCAATTCCAAACAGACAAGCTACTAAAATCTGAAGCATCTTCACAAAGGAAACTGTTAACTTGCATCAAAATTGATTTATCTTTCACATATCACTTCCATCATATTTCTCATATTTATTTTTTAAACCTATTACAGTGTAATGTTAACCTCAAATACACATAGTTTTTCTTGCTTAAAAACAGAATGAACAGATCCACAGAAGAAAAAACTGTATGGCTTCACATCTGGGCAAGTCCATGTGAGACAGGAGATCTGTCGCTCATGCTAGTCCCTCTTTACATGGATGAGATTTCCTGTACAACAACCATCCTGATAGACCCCAGAAGCTCAGAGCAATATTGGCACAACTGTTCCTTCAGTGCATATTTACCGACTTTCATCCAGCCCACCATTCTTTATTTGGAGCTATATTTTTATGCACAAAACAGTAGCTTTCAGAGGAGGCAGGAGTTATTAAAAAGTTCATCTGTTCCAGCTGCTTAATCCTCACTTAAACTCATCATTAATCCTCTTTTTATGACACCATAATTGTCCCTATGGCAACCAATTATGATGTCACAAACAAGATTAGAATTTTAGATAGGGGAACAGAATTAGCTTCTTCATTATTTGTTTAGGTCCTTAGTGGTTGTCATGCCTGATCAAACCACTGGCCCACAGTTCAAGAACTCTCTTTTCGATATCCTACCAACACTTGGTATTTTAGGGCAAGACAGACAAACACAGGCAGCAGCATGTACCCAGTGAAGTATGGAAAGTTGTAGTGCACAGAGAAAATCCCTTTTCAGCCCCTGCAGGTCACAATCTCACTGCCTGAAGCAAGAAAACATTGGCAGCTCCATTGACATTGTGAGTACTCAGTAGTCAGACTTACTATGAATGCAATTCATTTTTCTATAAAAGCCTAATCCTTCTTTGGATTCTACTAAATATTTCCCTTCAATGATTTGCTGCAGTGAAGTCTCTATTAAATACACAAACAATCATGTATGGTAAGTAAAGAAAAAGCCTCTGAGCTCACTTATTTCATCGTATTTTCTTCTACTTATAAACCAAATAACCACACACTGTCATCTCTCTTCCTGCAGAATAATCACAAACACACTTGAATGCCTGAAGTGATTTACATTATCCTTCTCTGGTCCTTTTCCATTTCATCTGTACTTTTCCAAGCTCTCAATGAAATAAAGAAAGAAGGGAAAAACAAAAAGGAAAAATAACAAGAGATCAAATACTGGCCACCCATTCAGAACATCATCAACAGCTGGAGGTGTCTCATGTTTGTGATATAGATTATTTGACCCCATTCCTTCCCCTGCTCCACAGGTTTTGTTTGTGCCACTGTTGAGATGAATGAATGAATTAGGGTAAGAGCAAGATTAAGCTAAGAGCAAAGCTCACCAAAGAAAGGAGCTGTCCCATGGAATAACATCAGGACCTGCACAGAAGCACCTGCCCCCTCCACTTCTAACTCATGCTCCTTTCAACAGCTAGTTCTGACTTTGAACCATTAAGGAACAATCCTGAGACACCAGCACAGTCATGAGCAATCCACTCATTTTACTTCCCAGGTAATTTATTGTAGTTCCTGGAAAACACAACAAGTGTTTTCCCCTAGATAGAGGGCAAGAGATTTACTTTCATGTCCTGCACTAGACCAAATCACAAAACAAATGCCTCTCACAGCAGGCAAAATGGCAACATCTCTATTTGGCTGTAGAGATATTGCAGCACTTTATAAAATTGACATACTTGCCAGTATCCACTAAAAGAAGTCACTGCTTCCACTTCAAAGCAGATTTACAGCTTGAAAAAAAAACAAAGAAAAAAAAAACAAAAAAAACCAACCCAACCAAATCAAAAAGAATTCCACCTGAAAAACAAAAATAATGATTTTACCAGAAAAAATTCCTTCTTCTTAATTTGAAAAAAAATTGTCAAACTAAAAAATGCATATATCTATTCATCCTGTTTGTAGGAGGGGTCCACAAAACCCTCTAATTTTAGCTTTTTAAGACTGCTTTCCACTCACTACCTGCAGCTGAGATGGGCTCTTCCAGAGGACAATTAAGAGCCAGGGACTGAATTTGTTGGCAAAACAGTCCTCTGGAGAAGACTCTTTCATGTGCTAATGCCTGTTCAGGACATCCAGGGAAGGTAGTGTTCCCAGCCTGAAATTATCCATCAAAAGTAATTCCTCCTCTCCTCATACTGACTTCTTCCCACATATCAGTACTGACAATTTTTCCAGAGCCAGTAAGGAGTCACACCAACCATCGAGGCATTCACGTGGGATCTGATTAGAAGGAAATGCATTAGTCTTAATGGCAAGAACTGCACACTCACATGGTCTCTTCCCAGGAAAGTTCTTAAATCCTGTGGGAGACATATGTCGGAAACAGCAAAACCAGTACAAGCAGACACTGTTCTATGACTGACAATTCAGCATTCCATTGTCCAGACATAATTTACTATAACAAATATTGCCTTGTAATTTGCCTGTTATTTATATTCCTTTTCAGGCTGTAGTTACCAACACCCTTCAGCCTTGAACAGAGGACTTCATTAACCCTCCACACACAGCAATTTAAAACATGTTGGTTCCCTCCTTCTACACTGCCCAAATTAGTTGGATGGGAGCTCCTCAATCCAGAGAGCCAAATCTCACAGAAATTGGACTTCTACAGATTCTCACCCTGTTGACTCAAATACATGTGGTGCTCAGCAACCACAGCATGGTGGGAAAAACCACCATCCTACCAAGATCCACCCCCTTGGTACCCTTCCTGAGATAGGGTAAAGGCTGATCCAACTGCTCCATGGTCAGAAATGAACAGAAGAAAGGGCTAAAAGAGCAGGTCAACACTTGCTAAGGGTAAAAGCCTTTTCAGCCCTAACATCAAGACATCACTTTCACTCTCTGTGTAAGACAAGAGCTGGTGCCCAATAAATAACTACCTGTGCTTCTATTAACCAAGTAAATTCCACCAGTAGCTGCAGAAACAGACTCTCAGATACAGAACATTCTCAGAAAGAGAAGGAAAGAAAATACCAAAACAATAGAACAACCACTAACCATGCACCTGATGTACATTCAGCTTTCAGACATCCCTGGAGAATGACCTCTCTGTTTAGCTGTAAAAATAGGCATGGCCATCCACTACCCCATATTACTCTGATGGTATACTTTAATCATGACATCAAGAAGCTCCTTTTAGCAGACAGAGGACAACTAACCTTCCATGTTCATTCAGTCTCTGGTCGTTCAGAAAAGACTAAGCGTCATAGGACCAGATGTGGCTATTACAACACATTTCGACCATAAAAAATGAATCGTGACCAAGATAGTTTCACAAATGCTATTAAATAACAACTCTGGTATGCTAGAACACAGCACTTCCATTTCTTTGGAAAATTCTCATATAGAAAGTCAAAAGAAAACAACTTTTCTGAATCAGAATTTAAAAATAACTTAGCATGAAGAAATTCCAAGGAATTACAATATTAATTATTCTATATTTTAGTTATTAAGATGCCTATATGAATATTTTGCTCCTGTATTTTTTTAAACAAATAGCATCTTCCCCAGAAGATTTCAGTTGGAAAATATGCCCAAATTAAAAAAAAATAAAAAATAAAATTAAAAAAGTTTCACAGGTAATTATTCTGCTATACTTCTCCACTACAGAAGACTAGAATTACAAGCAAATGCATACACAGTTGCACCTTTATGAGTGTTACCTCATGCCAAATTTTCTGTTAATTTAGAATGAGCAAAAGGTTACTTTATTTTAAGAGAAAAATCACGTGTTTTGCCATTGCCACTCTATTTGAGCAGACCCTTTGCAGAACGTTTTTTAATTCTTCCTTGAGTTTTAGCAGGCACCCACAGCTCAGCCACATCAGGCACAAACCCTCCAGGCATACCTGCCTGTTCCCAACACCTCTATCACTCCAGTCAGATGCTGACACACACTTTTGTGCCTGCAACTGCCTGACACTAAGATATTCTCACTGTTTTTCATTTATCCTCCTATTATTTGTGTTTTCACACATAATAGAAGCTGCTTTGTCTGCCTGTATAGTAAATTTGTCTCATTGTCTTACAACCTTGCTGCAAGAAGCTGTTAAGATTGATTCACAATAGGGCCAACATTTCCATCAAGCAAATATCACACTCAGCACCTGACAAATTGTGACACCGTTTGCAAAGCAACTGAATCAGAAACAAAAAGCTCCCGCTGTGTGTTCGGGTAGGAATGGGTGGGGAAGGGACTGTCATGCAGGATGCGGGGACTGCTGTCCAGGCACAGCCACAGCAACACCCGGGAGAACCCCATGTTTCCTGGACATGATCCTCATGTTGCAGGTGGGAGTGGGCAGGAGAGCTGACTTGTCAGCGAACAACCTCTGGAGAGACCAAGCTGCTTCTGTGGGAGAGGAATTCATGTCTTTCTCTTCTTCAGCCATTGGGTCAAATTGGGAGAAACTGAGCAGTGGTTCTGCCATCCCAGCTTTTTCCCTCCTCCTTTTCTTTCTTTCTGTGCTTCAGATCCCTCATGACTTCTTTCAATCTTGGAAAAATTACTAGTATAAAGTATTTCCTAGTGCACCCAAAGCATGACTTTCCACCATTCCTTTCTGTCCTCATCTCATATTATAATTGCTGGAAATGCCTATCTTTGCTCAGCTAAAGGGTTCAGAAGTCTGATTGGATCTGAAATGATCTAAACTTCTTTTTTTGACCTTCAGCCCTAAGCACAAGCACATGGGAGAAGCAGACATGCCAGAGCTCCCAGACCCAACAGTGGGCTTACATCCACATCCTTCAGGAGACAGTCAGGTTCAGCTTTCATTTGCTAAGATGTACAGCTGCAAAGGATAGGAAAATATAATCACTGGTGGCAGTAAGGCACGGCCATCTGGTATCTTGGCACTTTGCGTGTGAAAGAGGATGATCTCTGATTTTTTGGGAAGGAAAAGACATGAGCAATCTTAGGATAAAGGCCAAAGACTGAAAAGAAAGTGAATTACCTTTTTTTCTGCTAAGTCAGGAGAGAGGCATAATCAGTCTGTGATGGAAGCTCTCCCTGCCACTGCTGCACTGCAACTCTGCCTGAACAGTCAACAGCTCTTAGAAATTAGGAAATGAGGAGGAACGAACCCAGCAGTTCCACAACCATAGGTCAGCTCCCCTCCTCCTTCCATCTCTCTCCCCAAATCAGTCATCTTATATTCTCTTCCCACAGCAAAACAGTAGGAGCTGTGAAAGGAAAGGACACACTGGGGGCAGCTGTGGTTACTCTTCATCTGGACCAGGTACTAATATAAACACCAAACTCAAAACCTTTTTTCAGGAAAAAAAAAGAGAATTGGAAACATAAACAACTACTGTATGGATGGGACTGTGAAAACAGCTTTAGCCTATCAGAGCTCATGACAGAATTGCATTTTGTTGCTTTGTTTTCTGCATATGGAGGTGGGAATAAGGGGAGAAGAGCATGTAGAATAATCCAAGGATTATGGAAAAAATACCATATCGTCCAACCAAAGGATTAGAGAAGGTTTTTCTTTTAAATTCCCTGCTATCTGATCTCTCACCAGACATGAGGTAAAAATCAGAATGTGTTCTTTCCTGTTGAATAGGGGACTCTAGATGACTATGCATGAAGAAATAAAATTATTTGTGCATCTTAATAAACAACTCTTCCAGTTGCAGCCATCAGAAATAGCTCAGCTTTACGTTTTTCATTAAAAAAAAAAAGAAAGAAAAACATCATCACACACCAGGTTTTTCTGAAACATGTTCTCTCCAGGTCCATCCTGCCATGGACAGCATTTCTTAGAGTGCTTCCAACTTGAGACTGCCCACAGGCTTGAATGAACATACATAATGCTTGGCTTATGTTGTTGGTGTCCATCATATCCCCAAGATGGGTCTTAACAGCAGCTTGATACACACTGGGAAAGTCCAGGCTACTCTTAGAGGGAAAGACATGGAGTGTCTCCTCTGTAAAGCACAAAAGCTGTACTCTTGCCAGCCCTCCCTTTGGAGGGCACCAAAACCTCCCAGGCCAGTCTGCCAAAGCTATCCCTGCTAAAGATCATAGGTTTTCTCCCTCTCAAATGGATTAAAGTTTGATAGGTAAGGGTAAATATTTAGGAAAGAACTGCCACCCCTAGGTCACTAGACTGAAGGCCATCAGGTTAGCAGTTTCTAAACAGCACATATAAACCCTGTGAGGGGGCATCTTAAATGCTACATTGGTCTCAGTCCAGCTTGTAACCGCCCCAGCATCACGGCCAGCATTACTCATCCTTCTACTATGCGCTGAAAAAAGTGAAACCAAATGCTGCCAAGACAGAGACCAAATAACCTGACAGTCAGTAATTTTGCTGTTCACTCTGGAACACAGCACATTTATCAAATGATGATATGGCCCATATCAGACCCGAGGAAATGAAAAACACTGTTTCACTCTGCCATCCGGGCTGAATCAAGATTCCCAAAGCCAAAAGAGAGTCCTCACAATGTCAGAACACCACCCTGCACCCAATCCACTGTGAGCCTACTCCAGCATTGTTTGTTATGCATTAGTGGGGTTTGTCAGACACCTCCCAGCTTTCCTTTAATATCCAAAAAAGCTGGACCAAAAAAACAGCTGAAAAGCTGGAGAAGGCAACTTGTGCCTCTTCCTTTTTGTCATAGGTTTACATTGTACCGACAGGGAGAAGTCCAAAACAAGCCTCTATTTTTAAGTCCAATTAAAACATGCATGTAATTAAATTAAAACACTTAAAACACGCATGTAATCAGTTTGCAGCCTTTGCAACACAGTCTACCACTGCAAGGCTTGAAAACTTCCCCATATTGCAACTCTAAAGGCGAAAGGATGCAGTTTATCATGAGCATCTAAATAGTAAAGAGTCAGAGATAGAGCACTGGACCATAAAGCTCACACTAACCTTGGAGGCAGGAAAAAATCTGTTCAGCCAACCTCAATAACTTAAATCTAACCCTGCAGAATGTGAAGCCCAGTGTTCATGTATTTCTGTGTTCCTCATTCATTGTACCATGCACTGCACAGCCCCAGGTACATAAACCCACACAGAGCACCGGTGTCTGGGTGAAGGTAGGGCAACAAAGGCAAATTACAGAATTAAAAGGGACAGATAGCAACTAAAAAATAAAGAAGGCTAGAAATTCTATCATGGTAAACAACAGGAGGGCAAAACTACCTGCTCCAAAGCCAAATATAATGCCCTGCAAGAGGAGTGACAGTTGCAACTGTTGTCTACCTGGAGAGACAAAAATGAAAAATAAAGAACAGCCGAAGTTGTTTTCACCAGCGGAAGGCCACCCACAACCAAACATGCCAGCTTCACTGGTACTGTTGCTAATTCCTTCTTCAATGTCATTTTAAATGAAGCTGAAAAGTGGAGGTGACTATAACACCAGAAGCAAAGGTTCCTACCAGCACAAGCAGCTGGCAAGTCATTGGTACTGGATATCCCTTAGGGCACTGGCATCAAAGGCACTTATGTTTTGTTTCCTATCTACATGGGGGCTTGTAAAACTTGAATTCTCTCAGTGTCTCAACTTGCAAGTAACCTCAAAACTCATAATGAAACTTTATTCACATCTTTGGCATTTCACTTACTTTCAGAGGAGAGTCCATTGCCCTCTAGAGCATCATCTCAAAACCATAAATCAAGCTAACATCAGCAATTAATAACGAAGGACCTGGCCTAGTGTGCACCTACACATGGCACTTCATTCCCCTCAGAGTACCGGCAGGATTCTCAATGCTCCGGGTAGAATGAAACTCGATGTGTTTTCTCAACAAAAGGATATACTCCTGGGATCATTCACTAATTGGATAAAAGCATCAGAACTACCCCATTACCATCCCTAGAGGAAACTCATTAGCAACCTAATGAAATAAAGTGATGACAGGAAGGTATTTTCTCATCATCTTTTAATGCTAACAGGCTTTAAAGCTATTTTGCTTCCTCACCCCTTCCTATGGTGCCCAGAAACCCCATGGCACCTCTCAGAGCACCACAGGCAGTCCCCTCTCCTGCATATTATACAGCACCAGGGAGCAGTTTCAGAGTACAGGGGGATTCTAAGAAGTTCGATTCATCATCTTTGATGAATCTGTGCAATTGAAGCTTAATCCCTGCCCCACTTGGAAAATGTTCCCCAGTGGGTCAAACTTCCTGATGAGTCATACAGTTTAGAAGAAATACAATCCAGTTACTAGGGACTTTTCTGTTTGTTTTTATGACAGGCAAAACTCATGAGCATTTGAAAGAAATTAAAAACATAGAAACAAATTTTACAATTTTGAGATGTTTTGAAGTTGGTGAAATTACAAATATTGAAGCGAGTACTACATAAGCATAGTGCTTCTAATAATTATGTCTATATTAAATATGATAATTTCTTTTTCTCCTTCTGTGAAAAGCATCAGATCATACCCCCAAACACCTGTGTATCATAAAGCCTTCATCAGACATACTTTAGATGTACATATTAAACACATATTCCTTAGCAAGAGTGAGGAAGGACTGGATAACTCTGAATACATCTGAAGAGGATACTACAAAGCAGGACAAGATACCCATCAGAGCCCCACTACCCACAACACTGACCATTAAACAACTTCCTTCAAGTCCCTGGACACTGGTAAAGAGCTCACTTCTCTGCACCAAGAGCTCTTACATAGCCAGACAACCAAAGGCATCAATACAATTTATCTCTGCAATGCCTCCACAGCCTAGCTGAGGTTATAGGGCTGCCAGCGATACCATTCCCCACTGCCAATAAGTGAACTCATTGCTGATGGTATATACCTTATTGGCAGCCTGAGGGAACAGCATCCTTTATCTTCTCATCTCTCATGTTTAGCCATAAAAGTACACGGGAGGAGCAATGATCCCTTACGTTAGTATGCCTCAAACCCAAGTACAATTAGATACCTCCCTTCTCTCTGACTGCATGCCCACAACAATAAGATTAGTGTTAGGTAGTCTGTAGGACCAGTGAGCTGCAAAACTTGCTGGGTAGAATTTGAGTCACAGAATATGCTCAGTTAGAAGGCACCCATCGGGATCATCGAGTCCAGCTCTGGCCCTGCACAGGAAACCCCAAGAATCACGTCGGGTGCCTGAGAGCGCTGTCCAAATGCTGATGCCATGCATTTAAGGCTATAACCCCTCGAAGAAAAATAAAAGGTGAATGGACCAGATGACAAAAATAGCAGTTTCTCATCATGAACTCTAAGGTTTGAAGTTACCCAAGCTTTCAAACAGCTATTAAATGGAAAGGGATTCTGGCAGTGCCATTCAAAGCTGCAGCTGAATGAAAATCCAAGAGTAAAAGGTTCAGGATGTCGTTACCAAGCCTTTTTCTAGCACAAGTGATTCAAACTACCAAGCTTTCTCAAAAAAGCATTATAGAAAGTGCTGGAGAAAAATTAGGCTCAGTCCCAGAGTGCAGACAGGTTTAGCCCTGCACCAGCTTCCTTTGTCAAGAGCATAGTAGTTCATTACCATTCATTCCTCAGAAATATCACATAAATCTTTCCCTTCCCAAGCTTTATGCTGGTTCATTTCACTAAGTTAGCTGGAGGTGTCAGGGCATTCAGAAGAATCAATCAGTGTTCTGTGGCAGCCTCAGGCCTATGAAGCTCTTTAAAAATGTACCCTCCTGTTTGCTCAATGAAATAAGTAAGAAGCAAAGTTTCATAGAATCAAAGAATGTTTTGGTTTGAAAAAGATCTTAAGCATCATCTAGATCCAACCCCTCTTCTATGGGCAGAGACACCTTCCATTAGACCAGGTTTCTCAAAGCCCCATCCATCCTGGCCTTGAACATTTCCACGGACGGGGCATCCACAGCTACTCTGGGCAGTCTGTTCCAGTGCCTCACCACCCTCACAGTAAAGAATTTCTTCTTAATATCTAATCTAAACCTGCCCTCTTTCAGCTTAAAGACACTATCCCTCATCCTGCAATATTCTCTGCCTCTCCTGAAGTATAATGGACAAGTACTACACTTCGTTGTTTAAGAGAAGGCTCTGACCAGCACATCAGAATTTTTGTGAGACAAAACAAACAGTTCCTTCGTTGATGCTACACAGTCTCCTACTTCATTTGTGGATCTCTTCTGCAGAGTAAGATGAGGGTCTGTGGTCTTTTGCAAGTGAAAAAATTCTAGTGAAGTTTAAAGTAAAAAAAAACCAACAAACCACTTTTCTCTCTAACCACAGTCATTCCAAGCCCAGTGTTTTCCCAGAGACCAACTCAAGCACAGACTGGACACTCTGTGCCAGTCTGAGGCACACAGCAGCCAGCACATTAGACAAGGTGGTGCTGGTGTGAAGAGTGTACACATCTTGATTTTCACTGACAAATCCTCCCTGAATTCATTTATAGGCAAAATGCAAAAGACAAGTTTCCAGCGAGGGAGAAAAAGCCTTTTATGAGCTGGCTGAGAGGTAATCAACTTCCCTGCTGGCAGCATTAAGTGGGCTGTACATGCAGCAGCAACAGCCTTTCTAGGAGCTCAGCATCCCAAGAAAGGGCAACAGGAGAACTCAGGAGCTGAGAATATGGGCACCAGGGAGGACGTTGTATCCACAGGCCAGCATATCCACACCAAGAAAAGCAGGGAAACAAATAAAAATTGCAGTATAGACAAAAATGAGGAGTGAAACCAGAGAGACCTGGTTGCTTTAGATGTGCCTGCAAATGTGGGCCTCAGCTCCTGGCACTGTACTTTCCATCAGACCTATGGCCTTCACCATGAGCAAGCACATTAACATTTCATGTCCATAAATATGTATTACCTCAGAGGAAAGGACAGTTAAATAAAGGCTGAAAACCCACACACCATACATTGGAATTACCAACATAATGACATCCCTTCATCTCTTGTTCCTAGGCATTTATCCAGAGCATACACCAAGGCCCCCAAATGCACAGCCCACCCTGTACCCTGGTACGCTTTTCTCAGCCCACAAATGGTCCAGCAGTTATTTAGCATAAAGCACAGGTTGTTTCCTCACACAGTTGCAACTTGCAAAACACAAAGTGAAGTCCTTCTTGACCATGTCCCATCATACACCTTCTTTCAACTTGAAGCTGCTCCCTGTGACATGGCCCAACTCACACACAGCTATCAAATACCCAGCACTAACCCACATGGTGGCTCCTACAGATGCCACACACAAACGTACATGGGCATCTCTAGATGTGCTCTTACACATTTTTTCAAACACACCCAGTCCCACATAGCTTTTCTCTGCTAAGAGCAACGAATCACAGAATCATTCAAAAACCACAGGGAGGTGATAAAAACCCCAAACCAGCATCGGGACATGTGTGAAAAGTACAAGTGAATTCATGCATCACTCCCATTTATGAAGCATTTCTGAAAAACCAAAACAAGAACTTTGTAGAGTAAGACAAAAAAGAACTCAACTTTCCACACCCATTTTACTGCAAGCAAAATTCCTCATTGACAGTTCTCTAACTAGAAGAAGTGGACACAAAGAAGTGAACCTCCCATTACTGATTTTTTTCTACTATTATTATTATTCTTTCCCCTTCCCTCTTTTTGTTAATATTTGGGATATCCTGAATCTGAGGGTATTTCATTCCCAGGCTTTGCTGGATGCACCAATAAAGTAGCAGGAAGAGCATAGCAGACTGTTGCACATAGACATCTCCTTCCCAACAACTCAGCCAAACTGCCAAAAAAAAATCCAAGCAAACAAACAAATCTCTCAAAAGACTGGTGAGGCTTCAAGCAAATAATTTCATCAGCCCCATGACTGACTCAGGAGAGAAGAACTGACTACCTGCTCATTTATTCCAAAGGACTAGCCAGAACAAAAGTCTTTTTTCCACTTCATCAAAGTTATGTGGCATCTGAGTCAGCACTTTTTACACAGTGAAATTTTCCACCTGCAACAATCTGTGGGCAATCTGAGCCTACAGGTCCGTGCCTGTGCTACACAACAGCCTTATTATGTGCCCATAGAGGCTCCCACTTTCAGATCACTGATACACTTATCTCCTTCTGACTATGTACATAATTCCATTGCAGCTCACGTGTAATTTTATTCAGAGTTACCACTCACAACACCTCTTTTGTGAAGTGCTGCTAACGCCAGACACAGAAGGGAGAACATCAGACATGCTCTAAATTCAAAGACAGTCCCTTTACTCTGTGTGACCTACAGACATTAATGGCCAGACTTGCAGCCACATCTCAGTGTCAGGAGGAAAGTTTAAATGTCGACTTGGTTTTCCCATGGTATGATTCTTCTTTCTGACTATCACAGCTTTTTTCTGCATTTTGCTACAACACAGGAATTCCACCTCAAAGCTGTATCAATCAAACAGCTTCATAAAGGCCCCTTCAGGTACCAAAAATATCTAGTGTTCTGCTTTGGGTGAAAATGACAAAATGGTGATAAAAGTTTTAGGTGATAAAATGAATTGAGCTACTGTTATGAGAGTGGGTGGTAACAAGACTGTACAGCATATAAATGAAACTCTTAAAGGCAGTTGCAAGCAGATCTTATGAGATTCGGCTGGAGAGCAAGAATTATTTTCTTGACATTTGGTAGAAGATAAAAATTCATCCATCATTTTCATGCAGAAAAATCTCACTCATTTATAGAATTAGAATATATTAAAATTCGGGGAAACTTAAGTAAAATTAATCAAGACAATCAAAAGATCAAAGGCTTGTGTTGGGTGTTTTCATTTTTACAAATGCCATCCAGCCTTAATTATTTATAATACTTCACACTACACTAGTAAATACTGCTATATTTCATAAAATAATTAAGTCTTAGTAGTAGGAGACACCTCTACTATCCTATCTCTATTTAATATTTACTGAGGGAAGTGATGGGCGTTTTATGATTGCTATCATGTCTGTAAATAAATGAAGCAAAAACGTGAGGATATTTCCTACCCTTACATTTCTATTTTGGTCTAAAACCCCATCTGTAGTCTCAGGTATTTATATGTTCATCAACAGTGGCAAGGCTTATGTAATCAAGGATTTCCCAGAACTTTTCTGCTGTAACTTTTTCCCCTTCAAATGCAGTGACAAAACCAACTCTAATTATAACTCCTATTACTTTTTGCCACGACAGACAAGCAGTTACTGCTGATGGTGCAGGAGGAGAGGCCAGCTTGATTCTGGGCTTCTGCTTGCAGAAGAAGGGTTGGGAAAGCACACAGGGCACATCCTGAACAGATTCATTTGGCAAGTCAGAGAGGAATGTCAGCCAAGGAAATCCAAATCACCTATTTTAGATGGTGCTGTTTCTGAGTGGAATTGGGTGGCCAGTGGACACAGTGAGCTGTGAAATGCAGCACCTCCAGCCACTTCCATTACCAAAAGGGAAATGACTGGTTTCTTGCTCAGACAAGACACCTCAGTGAAAGACAGAGCATGATAACTGAGCTGCCAAGACTCCCAGATGATTCCTTATGATCCCACTTTTGGAAATTCCCAAGTCATATACAAGCAAGAATTCTAAAGGCTGCCACCCACTGCCTCAGACAGAATTTTGGCACTTGGTCAAAATGAAAACACATTTCTCTAGAGAAAAATTATTCCCTGGTGACAAATGTTTGCCAAACATCACTTCAGCTCTCACAAAAGGGCCATTAAAACTTATAAATTTAGTTTTATTTCCAACACCACTAATCAAGATACCCTGGATTTCTAAATAATAGTTAATTAAGAGATTAAAAACCATTTGCTTTATTGATGGTTTTAGTTAGTTTACTTTTTAGGTTATGTTGGTTGTTTTGGTTTAAAGGTGGTTTGATTGTTTGGTCTTTTGGGGTTATTTTATTTTATTTTACTTGTATTTTTACTATTTCTCTAAGCTTAAACAATTACATGACAAGACTGCATTTCAGACAAGTTTAGAGTTGCAAATACTGCAAGAAAACTGCCAGATGGAGCTTTATTTCCACAGTTTCTTCTTGGCTTTTTATTGTGGAAATATTCTTACTGAGTATCCCTTTAGTATAACCTGAATTTCTCTTTATATCAAGAATTACTTTGGGAAAGCAACTTTAATCTCTGCTTTATCTGAAAGAGATCATGAGGTTCCTCACAGAAGTTTGCAGTTGCAAAAAAAAGTTACAAGGAAAGAAAAATTTACCTAATAGCTTTGTGTCCCAATGTCTTGTAAATATTTTGCTGGGTTTAGGAATGTAGGGTGTTAATACTACTCCAAGAACCAGATGGCAGAAAGCCTTTCTTTCTGGCAGATGTACATATTTAATTCAGTTTCTTGTTTTGATTTACCGATCTTTTCACAGCTGGGTGGGAAACTGAACTTTTATTTCTATCAGTTTATGAAGAAAAAACCCCAAGCTTTTCATTTTGTGAGCCCATATATCAGATTTTAAGCAGAAAAGCCAAACCATCATTAAGATCCCTAATTCCATATTTGCAGTGTAAAAACATAAGCCCTAAAACTTGCTGTTTAGCTGTTGGCATCCTCATGTCAGCATCCAACTCTTAAGTCAGTTGGCCTCATTTAGCAGCATGAGGCTGAAAAGGGAGACCATTTCTCTGGTTTTCACTCAGTCTACACAGCAACCAGCTCTGCAAGATACCCCTCATCAAGGGATTGAGGCTCCTGATTGCAGAGCTCCCCTTCTCTTCGCTCTCCCCCAGCGGTTCCCACCGGCTGAGCCCCGGCGGCAGCGCCCCCGGTACATCAGGCAGGGCAGGCGCCCCGTCTGCAAATTAGGAGCCACTTAAGGGACGCGTGTTGGCAGCACTTACACACACAGAAACAGACACACTCGAAACCCATTAGCTCATGCACAGGCACAGACTAGCGGCACATCCCCCCTGTGCGTGTATACATAATCACACCACAGTACTGGAAAGGAAACAACAAGCAAACATCTGCTTTTGACGGAACGATGAGGTTTTGGGGCGGACAATGAGCTTTGTGCGTTGTCAAGTGCAAGGTGGGGATGGCTGGGAACATGGCAAGGTCGTGGGAGTTTTCAAGCTCCCTGAGAGGCACACCTGTGTTATTTAAAGGAAGTTTTGCCTCCTGATGGTTTGATTCGGGGATAAACATGCATACATTGTTATTTACTACACAAAATCATTACATATTTAACACAGCAGTTTCTTCCTTTGAAGCTAGTGGCCGCAGCAGTACAAAATATTGATTTCTGAACTATGTTTTGGTACAAGTCTAGAGAAACTAACAAGATATTTGCATGCAACGAGTATGTGAGTATTTGCATTATAATAAAAGAATTTGCTATTTAGAAACAAGGAGAAAAAAAGAGAGGAGGGGGAAGATAGTACTTTAAGCCAGTCTCAGGTAAACCATAGTGTCATAATATTGGTACAACAAATATTTTGCTTCCTTTTATCTTTTGTGTCAATACTTTGACCTCTCTTTCAGCCACCTATTTCATTCTTTCAACTGCCACCAACTGATTCATTTTTTCACACTTTCATGAATCTTTATTATTTTAAGCAAGTTCCAGCTGTTGTGGGTTTTTCCCTGCATGTATAAGTACAGCTGTATAGGTGTATTTCAATATAAATGCACCCACATACAGAATCCTAAATGAGCTGTTTGAAAGTTTGTGTGAAGCCTTGAGTAAGTTCTATTGTACCAGTGGATAAGGGAGTCCAAGTGCCAACATAAATAGACTTTCCTGTATATAATATAGCCATTTACACTTGCAAATGTATTTCAACACCATAATTTACTGAGAGAAATGGTAGCAATTTAAAGAGCCTGGGGATGCAGGGTGTGGAGAGCTCAGCGGAGGTCCTTTGTCAAAGTTTTCTACTCTTACATACCCAGATTGTGCTCATTATAGATAAATGAAAGAGTGCAAATTATGTACAGGAAAGTAGCTCCAGAAGCGAAAAAGGTGTGGAAATCCAAGGATGCAAAGAAAATGTACTTTCTTGCACATATCAAGTAGAACAATTAATACGAATAAAGAGATGCTTAAGAAAAGGCTTTTATATCTGAAGGTTCAGGACTTGTTGAACACTTGCCTAGATAGAGGAGAGGCAGGAGTAAGAAGAGGAAAAAAACCCTGTTTCCTGCTACAATTTTTATTATGAGGCCCTTACAAATACTGACCCTGTGGGAAACCAAGAATATCTATGTCTCTAACATATTTCTAAGACAATCTAGAGAGCTGAACATTATAAACAGACTTTAGTATCTCTTCCCTGCATCCCCTACCCCTCCCAAAAAAGGCAGAAGGTGCCAAAAGACTTACTCCAAGACTTACTGCAAACCCCCTGCCTTCTGTACTAAGAGCAGACACATTAGGAAACCTTTCTCGTTAGCAACTGCTTTACTCCCAACAGTTCACCTACAGACTCTGCCTTTACCTGCAACAGGCTTGCCCCTAAATGGTCTGTGCTAAGAAAACTGACAGGGTACAAACGCGAAAGTACTGAGAGATGACTGACTGATGGAGAGTTTTATAGCTGTCCAGTAATTTCTCATTTTCACATCACTCACCTTGTTGCAAATGAATCATCCCAGACTTCACATTCACCAGTGGGATCATCGGCCCTTATGGGGAAAGTCTCTCTGCACACATGAAGTATTATATAAAAGTTTGGCTATGAATAGTGTTTAATTACATCATTTTTAAGCCCTGTCACATGCAGAGCTTATACTCAGACCAGCTACTAAGCTATCTCAGATGTAAATTGACAGCAGGTTAAGTATCCCCATGTAAGGGGAGATTCTTCAGCTAATTTACCTCAGGCTAGAGGCACTCTCTTCTTGCAGAGACAGAACAAGTACCAACTCTGTGTTCTCTATCTTCCCAGCTGAGAGGGCTTGTCCCTAAGCACACTCGAATACTAGTTACTGATAGTGTGCTGCCTTCAGAGAGGCTTTGCAGCTAGAATTAGGTGAGACTCAAAAACTTTTTGGCATTAAGCCTCTCAGACAGCAATCAGCTTCAGCAGATGTTGACCATTAACAGATCCTAGCTGGTAACAGAAAAGCAGGCAAGCCCCACCAGCAGCTGCTTCACACAGGTGTATTTACAGAAGGTAGAAACCCATTTATTTGTCATCAGAGATACGAGATAAATGCAGAGCCATAAAAATCCAAGACCCTGGTTATGAAAGCAACGCCCTGCTTTGGCATGCCCTGTGGCACCCCGGTGGCCGCCCGCTCTCAGCCCTCCGCCCGCAGCCACGCGTGGGGGTGCTGGGCACAGCAGCCCACCTGCCTTGTCAGGCGCTGGGCTTATGCAACTGCTGCTGGCACGGGTGAAGAGCAGGCGGGGAGGGGGGACCTGAACCCCGTGAGAACTCCCACGGAGAAACCCCTCTCGGGAGCGGCGGTGCCACCAGAAAGGTTTTTCCGATCCCAGCAGCGAGCGTTTGGAGGCGCCGGGAGCACGGGCGGCTGTCTTATTAGCGAAAAGGGCAAAGCGCAGAGAGACCTATTCCCCTGACAGCCAGGCAAGATCCCCGACTCTCTCTCCGAGTAACTCAGAAGTTCACACACGTACAACGACACCCTCCCCATCTTCCCTGGCGCTGCCGCGCCAGAGGAGCACCCCAAACCTGACGGCAGCAGCGGGGCTGAGAGCAGGTCGCCGGCTTACCGGAATGCCGATCTGGGAGGGCTCTTTAAGCTTCGGGATAAGGAAAAAGCCCCTCCGCCTCCAGGGTGCTGCCTTCACGCCGCTGCCCGGGCGCACCGCCGCCGGACCCACCTGCCTCCTCCCCACCCAGGGGCAACCGGTGCCCAACAGGCTCCCCCGAGAGGCGCCCGGCACCCACCTGTAGGACACCTGCTTCCTGAACGTGAGGCTCCGCAGCTTCTCCTCCAGCGACTCTTCTGCCGCTGACAATCCCGGCTCCTCCGGAACCCCAGCGGCACCCGCCGCCTCCCCGCCACCCTCGGCACCCCGGCAGCCGCCGCCACCCGCCGCCCCCGTCTCCTCTCCGCCGGCTGCAGCGGGGGGGTTCATTGCGTCGGGGCAGTGGGGCCGAGAAGGAGGAGGAGGAGGCGGGGGCAGGGGAGGGCCGGCCGACGGCTGCAGGCGCTGAGGGGCAGCGGTGGCCGGGGGACCGCAGCTCCCGGGGCCGCGGGGCGCGCTGCGAGCCGCGGCGGCTGCAAATGGCAGCGCGACCGCGCAGCATCCATCGGCGGCCGCACTGCAGCGGGGCATTGTGGGAAACTCCCGGTCGGCCACGCCCCGCCGCCCGCCAGCCAATCGCCGCGCCGCTCCCGCAGCCGCTCCCCCGCGACCGCGCCCTGCCCAGCCGAGCCCACCCATCCCCGCCTTGGCGTCCCCCGCGCCCGGAGCCGCCCGCCGTCACATCAAAAGCAGCTTCGAGACCCAGCTCGGGTGCCCCGCAGCACCCAAAGCCGCCCCCTCCGCCTTACACCCCGAGCTGGTTTGTCTGTAAGTTGCTTCTGATTTTCTCCCGAGGCGACCTCAATTTCCCGTAACCAGAATCAAAGCACTCAACTTCAAAGAGATACCTTTTGACACAAGCATCACGGTGCCCCTTCGTAAAATTAATTGTCCTCCCACCTTGTTCCCTCCGTGTCCCTTTTCTTCATTGAAGGGCACTAAGGAAGACTTTAGAGGTAGGTGTCAGTATGGAGCTGTTAAGCACACAAGCTGGCAGTGACAATAAGATTAAAAAGTACAGAAAAGGTCAAGGTCTGTGACTATACAGAAATTACGGCAGGAATTATGCACAGCCGGGGCTTTGTTTTCTGTATCCAAAAGTGCTCCAAGGTATAATGAGATTCAAAATAGACATAAGAAAAAATAAGAGAAGCATGAACAATGACACTCTACAGAGAGGGCAGAGTCTACAGAAACAGATTCAGAACCTTCCCAGATCCACGGATGATTTCCCTGAGCAGCCTTGCCCCTTCATGATCCCTGTGGCACAACACAGCCAGTGCCAGGATTGGAAATCAAACAGATAACAACATTTACCTGCTCCCCATAAGCACCAGCATGCAAATGTTCCAAAATCTTGGGCAGCAATAAGTTTTATGACAGTCAATAGATTCCTGACACCTGATCCTTGCTCCTCCAACCTCATTTAAGGATTCAGCTTCTCCACATGTAGCACATATTGTGTATACATCTTTCGCCTCAGCTTCAGCACTGACAGGCTCTTCAAGCCAGCCAATTAATATCTCTCTGTTCCTGTTGGCAGTAGAGAAAGGTGATGAAAAGTGGATCTTTCTACTCCATTATGAGTATTTAAAAGTTGAACCAACCTTCAACTTTATATTCTACCCCTGTGCATAACCAATGCATTCATTCCCTACATGCACAGGTGCTTCCCCCAACAGGTATATACATTTTCTCCTCCAAATCTCAGAGCTTTTTGTTACTAATAAAGCACACAGACTGAAACATAATGAAGCAATATAATACCTCACCTATTAGAAGTAAAACTGACGTTATGCAGAACTGTAAAAAAAGTCGGGATCCTGCTCCAAGCTGTGTGCAGGGAGATTTACAAACCAGCATGGAGCTCTTCTGGAACCATCAGTGCCTTTTGCAAGGAGACCTGGGATCTCAATTGTAAAGTCTCCAGTTAAACTTCCAGGGAAATGAGCAGCCAATGTTGCTTGTGAAAGCATTCAACTTAAGAGCATGTGACAAGCATTTTTTTCAGTACAGAAGTAAACCATTTTGGGATGAAATTGTCAAGACCAGTTCAGAATCAACCCAACAGCCAGTTTCAAGGACGAGGAACAGCACTGTAAGTCCCTCTCTCATCAGTGGTATCTTTGAGGTTTCATCTAGGTGAAAACCATGTGGTCCATTGCTATGAGAAGATTGCAATGATGTGCAAAAAAACCCCTTTAACTGTAAGTTAATTTTGCACTTGGAGAGCAGAACAATATGCATCATCTCACAGCTTTATTCTCTTAGCCTTTGGTCCACATGAGAACAGCTCTGTGGCCTGTGCCCTAGCTAATTGCTCCAGCTCCCACACAGCATCTGGAGCAAAGCCTAACAACTAATAAGAATTTCCTACCATCTCTCTGTACCACTGAGCCACCTCCTCTTCCAGCATAAGCCCTCCTGGAATTCCTGCTTGTCAATAACCATTTTGCCCACATGACCAGATTTACACTCTGCTCTGGGATCACCTGTTTTTACTTTGACTGCTGCAACTTGCATGACTCATTTGCAACATGAAGTGCTAAATTGACTTCCTATGCCTTTTTCTGAATATGAGCAATTATGAGACAATCTGAGGCTCACAAAGGAAAGCCCTTCTTACACAATTACACCTGTGGTGTAGCTGTCAATCCCTGTGGTTAGAGCAAGGCAGCAACAGCAGAAGCTTTGGAAGAGCATCATTTTTGTTCCAATATGTGGCTGCAGACATACTGCTGGATCAGGAGGGAAAGGAGGAGCACAAAAAGAGATTTTTAGCAGGTTTTGACAGTATCTGAGATTATCATGCTAGCAAACACCTGAATTCCCATGTCTAAGTTCTCATCTCTTTAAGCCTTGTCAGGTTTAGAGGTGCACCTCACATCACTCTGCAGTGACTCCCCTGCTTACCTGGGAGAGCTGGTGAGGTTCAGCAAGTGGGGAGTGCTTTTTCCTGGGGGAAACTTCTCATCATACTGCAGGCTTTGAATAGCATGGATTAGAATTCTACCTAGAATAGGATGGATGGTGGGAATGAAAGAGGAAATGCAGCAAAAGAAGATTTCAGCCTTTTGGAGTAAAGCCAAGGGAAGGAGGTTTGTTCCATTACTCACATGCCTGATAAATCCCATTTTGAACACTCCAGTGTGCACAGACTGTGTGCACTGCAGTAAGTTTTATTCAGAATGAGAGGGACTGAAACTTTTTTTCTAATAGAAAAGAAGTGAATATATGAAAAAGGGCATTGAGGAAGAAAAGGGTGGGGCAGCCTTACTTGTTTAGTGTGCTAGGCTACCCCATGAGAAGTTAGTCTGCTTTAAATGTTCCATATTCTTTAAGCGCATACAGAATTCATCCTCAGGAAAACCTTTAATATTCAACCTCCAGGAAAACATACAAAATATATTTATACACATGTGTAGATATGTGTTGGCACCCCCTCAAATTTTTCTTCTATTTTTAAATGTGACTGAACAAGCAGACAGCTTCTCTTTCCAGATCCAGTGCTGATAGATACACCCCCAACAACATTCACTTTTGATCAGCATGTGAAGTTCCAGTATAGCAGGTAACTGAGGGATGCTGAGGCTCAGCATGGAGAGACACCGCTCAGATTAGCAGATTGCTCTGCTGGGCAGGGCTGTTTCATCCTGAAACAATTAGCTCTTTGGCTAGTTACTGCTTTCTGGTACATTCCATTTATTTTTACCATTTTTCATCTGTTTTGAAACACTGCTCCCCTTTCTGCCTGTAGGCTGCCATAGCCAGAAATATGACCTGGTACCTGGTGCCAAGGTGTTCAGTGGAGGTAACAAGGGTCTGATCCTCGCTTGGAAGTGCCTTCACAGATAGCATGGATTTCAATCAGATTTTTACCACAGAGGTTTAAAAAAGAGGGATGACCAGAACCTAAGCATTCCTTTATACAGTGGAATTGAGACAACCCAACAATCAAGGACTTTCTCTGCAGTGATTATCTTCTCTCAGCTGTACCTCAGCAAAGATAGGGGCCAGAACTTGTAGTTTCCTCCTTACTGGAGATACACAAAATAGTAATTTTATAGCAATGTCTAGAGCTCCTGTAGACACAATGTAAGATTAATTCAATAATAAAAAGTCAAAGAAGTCATTCCTGCAGACCATCTGAAGCCCACAAAGAGACAACACCAAGAAAATGAGAAGTCAAATAAATCACTTCAACTTTTTGAAGCACAAACTATGGAGAGACAAGACACGCTAGCATTATTATTAATTAGGAAAGAAACATGTTTTTGTTTCCAAGCATTAGCTCTTTTGGGTCACCTTGCTTTGCCTAATCTCAATGTGCTTTATACAGAGGAGGAAGGCACCATGGACTTTGCAGACCAGGAATCTGAAGCATTGAGAAAGGTAAGCCAAACTCACCAGAATTCTAAAAAAATTACCAGATTGTAAAAAAAATCCTTAAGCAAACAATCCAGGAAAGAGAGCATCAGGAATAACTCTTCCATGGAATACTTCAAGAGGGATGATGTCTCTGCTGCTGTAAAATAGGTATAAGCAATAGCTAACAGCAAAGGGGGAAGACTTACCACCCACCATGCCATGAGAGGCACCACAAGTTGCGTTAGGACATCATTCCTCCTGCTCTGCAATGGGAATCAGCCTAAGAAAAGAGTATCAAAATTCACCCTATACTTCAAACAGCAACATGCTTTTCAAAGAACAGCATGTACTGGAGACTGATAGGTACCGAGGAGACAGCTCATCAACCAGCATTTCTCCATTGTATGTGGGTTTCTTTTTTAATCACAGACTCCCTGCAGCATCTCCTGCTGTGTGATGATTTAAGGGTAAGACTGAGATCCAAGGAGATTCTTAACCAATCGTTAATCACAGGTCCATGTTTTGTATGCTTGGAGGAACTGAGCTCAGCTAAAACTAAGCAGAGGGTAACTTTCCCAATCAGTCACAGCCTAATGATTTTTCTCTAAAAATGCTATTTATGGCTTAATGCTGCTAACAAGTGCCCTAGATCAATAGTTCTGGCAAGTGAAATTACCTGTTCAGAAAGCAAGAAGCACCCAGGGTAGACCTTAGGAGGGACATTTTTTTCCCCTTCACTGCCTATTTCTTTTGCTACTTTAACCTTTTTAACCCAAAACTAAAGCATTTCTGAAAATCCACATCAGCCACAAATTTAGTGCAGGCCATGGTGGTCCAATTTTCATGGTATGCTGCCTTCTCCAATCTCTAAAGCAGTCTTCTTAAAGAGGCCTTGAAAAGGAGGCACTAAACCCATCTTTCATCCTCTCATTTTCAGTTCAGTAAAGCTGGAACTATTACTTCCATCGCTAGTATTTCCTGCAGAGGATAAATTCTTGGTTGCTTTTGTATGGATGCACAATACTCATATATGAGGTTTCTTTCCTAGTAGAAAACTGGCATAAAACAAATTACTGTACTATTTGTGATGCCAGCTCTGAACATGGTAATTTTCACATTTGCATTAGGCAATCTATTAAGTTCCCTGGATTGCCAGCAAAGCCAGAGAGTCCCCAGACTGTAAGAACTTAGGCACTTTCCTTTCCATGTCTACTCAAAGCAGCAAAGGTCAGCTCTGTCTTTGTGACTGGATACTGTTTGTGGGCTGCTGGGCTTAATACCAATGGCTCACACAGACAGAACAGCTTCTGAATTGCTGGAGAAAGCTCCTGAGCTATCTCAGTGGTGAGTCAGGGTAAGGGAAGGACCTGAGGCCAGCAGAGGGCTCAATCCCTAACAACCAAAGCAGGAAGAGCTCTCTTAAGAGTTCACTTCAATTTGAGCAAGTCCAGTGTAAAGCCAGAGCAGGGAAAGGCCTTACCTTCCAAAGGGCTATTTGGCCCATAGGGATCGAGCTCCAGCATGCCCTAGCAGACTGGTGTCACTGAGCTGAAGCAAGTGCCCTCTTGAGCATCAGCCTTCCTAGATCCCACTTTTATGGGGATAGAATTTAATATTAATGGGGCTGTATTGCAGAGTTGCACTGAGATGTCATTATTAAATGCCATCAGCCTTCACCTAATTTCCACATGTTATTGACAGATATAACTGTCTGCTAATCTCAAAAAGGGAAGGGGCAGTCAGCTGCAGGAAAACCCCACATCACCACTGCTTTTAACCTTCTCTTCTAGCACCATGCTAAAGTATTGGGATTCTGCTATGTTGAAGATGGACACATTGCACAAGCGCCACACTTGGAAAAGCCCAGATCTGTTCCAACAATCAGGAGGAAATCAAACAAGTTGTACTTGCTTTTTCTACAGAAAATATTTATTTGCAAGAAATGGAAAGCATAACATACTTCACTACATACATATTGAGGCTACAAAAGCAAGTAGTCTGTTCTCTCAAAGAATCAGGCAGATGATTTAAAAACGAAAACCAGCAATTTCTTTCCACCCAATGGACATGTTTGCAGTGTTACAATCAGGTGGGACAGTGTCCAGATGACAGCACTTGTACAAAAACAGAGGCCACTGAACACACAGACACACAGTTAAATAGACATGGCAAGAGAACAGATATCTGCAGCGAGAAGAGGCCCCGAAGTTTACCAAGGAGTTTTGGAGGGTGTGCTTTTGCACTGGTATCACCGTCCATGTCATCTTAGATAGTTTTAAATGTTTGCACAAACCCATACTGCATTCACATGAACAGAGGAAAAGGGAAAGATCAGCTTAAGTGCCTTAGGTGTGTCACAGCAGAGTGACTGTCACAAGGTGCTGTTTTGCATGACCCAAGGCAATGGATTTGGCCCTGGATATGTATTTCTCTTCATGAGTGTAACACTAGATAATTTACCCTTGGAAGGCCTAGCGAATCTCAGGAAAACTGTGATGTATTTGCATCAAAGCAAACTGTGAGAGCAAACTGCTTCCCCTCACTGGCATGTCACTGTGTCCAGAGGGCAGTCAGGGCAGTCATGCTCCCAGGAAGGGGGGATCTTTAAGTCCTCTCCCAGAAGACCAGCAAAAGAAATTGTGTTCCCTGAGCTATGAGCTCCCAGGGGCCACCTTTTAAGGCTAACTTACATCACTTAAAAAAAAATGTTTCAAAGCCGTAATTCTGCAGAACAAAAATAATACCAGAATATACAATAAAGCCTAAAGTAATTATTTTTTTTGTACCAAGCCAGAGCTGTCCTACAGGAAAGCCAAACAGTCTATGCATACACACAAAATGACACAGTGCAACAATAACATTCAATCAACAATTAATCATAGCACAGTCTTCAGACAGCAATTCACACAACAGTTTTAAGAGTGCTCAGTGATGTGGAATGTGAACAGGTTTCAGAGAGGAAGGGCTGGACATTCTGTTGCACTCAGCTGAATGTGTTCAGGTAGATGCCTTTATTTAGTGACACTTATTATATTAAGGAAACAACTCTGTATTGTTGATTTCTTTAAATTATTCACCATGCACATGTGCACAGATACACACACACACACACACACACACACACACACACACACACACACACACACACACACTCATTCTTCCTGCTAACTATACAAACGAAGAGAGTAAGATGCCATTGCATCAGCACCATTGAATTAAAATCTGGCATGGCAAAGTCAGATATGAGCAGAATTCTGTTTTTAAAAAAGTATTACCTGCCTTTCCCCCTCTCTCTCTCTCTTCCACTCCCCTCATTATGGACTGCTAAAGTTCAAGAAGATTTTTACCTGCTGTTGGGAGTGGCATATAATATAAAGGTCAGACAGGACTGCATAGGAAAGAGAAAGGGAAATAGGAGTAAAGCTAAAACTAGTGGAGAACTAATGACAAAGGCTATCATTGCTGATTTATGGAATGAAGAACTAGGTTGCCCTGTGATGTCAGGTTCCTTCGCCTGCCCTTTTCTTCACCCCTTCTGTAAGACAGACAACAGTAGGTCTTCAAATCCAGTTTTCCCATGTTCAGTTCTCACCTTTTCAGTTGCACCTCTTGGAGAAAGAGTATGGAGATCAGTTTTAGTACAGACAAGAGATTACTGCTTATAAAGAATATCCACACTCCATTTTAGCATCACAAATTAGAGGTTCCTGCAAGACACTCTCTTTTCCACACAGCAATTCAATTCATATATATATATATATGTACACCTTGGTAAAGCAGAAAAAGGCCTGACATGAAAATGACAAAAGCAAATTGTAATTTCCCTCTGAACCTGGAGTCTCCAAAGGATGCTGATCACCCAAGCAATGAGTATTAACTGGGATCACACCCTCAACATATCTCTGAATGCCCAATGTCATTTTATTGGCCATGAGAAAGCTACAATATTGATTGAATCCTTACATCTTCCTTGTAAAGACATTGCTTAACATGTAAGTCAATTAGTTCATCTTTGCAACCCCCAAAGCTGTTAATCCTTAACAGTATATAGTGCAAACCAGCAACACATCATAGCACTACACTACTTATACAGGCTAGTATAACTTTTGTAGCTACAAAGTCCTGACCTATCATTTCACCTTCAGAACACAAAATGTTCCCTTTTTAATTAGTGACTTGAGAAAGAAATATTTTAGTCACCAAGAGTATAAAAATACTCTGTATTCCTCTGTTCTTAACTGTGTGGGTTTTGTACAATGGCCTATTGGCATTAGCCAGAATCTAGAGCCCAAATACTCAGTGGAAATCCCTCCCAACGTAGCAATTAGGATCATTCTTTTACTTGGCCTACATTCTAAATGTGTCTAGACAGAATTTACCACTGATAGTTTGGGGGGATGGCAGCAGAAAGGTGGGTTGGTTTCTTTAGCAGGAAAAAAAGTTTGTAAAATAATTTTTATTCTATATTAGAAAAAACAAGAATACATCGACATAGTGTTACACAGAGATATGGAAGAGGTCCCCCGTCAGTACAAATCAGACCTGCAGCCCCCAAGAGCAATATGTGAGAAACGTGCTGCACTGTATCAGGTGGGATCTGGCCTAAGAACCTCAGTCTAATCCATTAGTCTGTGTTGCTGAAATATATTGCATGGTACAGACGCAATAAAAGAAATGCAGCAAAGAACTATAAATAGCCCAGGGGAAAAAAAACTAACATTATCTACACACTGATAACAAGGTTAGAAACAGCACATGCCCTGTGCTTGATATTTAAAAAAATATATAGATATAAAATAATGCCCTACTTTCATTCATAGCTTATCTCCCTAGAAGCAGAGACCTGACAGATCTAGACATGCTTTAAAGCTCTAGGCCAAAAGGTAAGTTTACTAGTGTGTATAGAATTGTGCTGACAAACAGCATATTGTTACAGCTGAGGACTCCAAGTATCACTCAAGGCCTCTACTGGAAATGAAAATTAAGTAGCACATTAGGTCTTTGCTTACCACATCCATACACACAGGTTATTCTACAGCACCAAGTCACTGATCACTGGCAAAAGCACACTGGCAGAAGGCTAAGAACTCAAGTAATAGAGCTGAGCTAATTAAAAGCACTTACACTGGCATCGTCCCTGAACACATCTTACCACTCCTTCCTTAGCCCTTAACACAGAGCACATAAGCTGCCTCTCCACATGGTGTGCAGTGCATCAACATTCACACTGGGGTCATCCCTGGGCTGCTGATGGCAGTGCAAGGGCACTGTCCTGCCTCCTCCATCCCCCTGCTGGGTACATAACATAGGCACAAACTACCTCTGGAGACAGTGAGGTCCTTGCTGCTCAACAGCCTGTGAGGATGTCATGACAGGGGATTCCTTGGTCCCTCATATCATATTTCCCCTCACAGCAGAGAAACCTGTTCTATTAAGGCCCCTGAAGAAAAATTATCACAAACATACCCAAGTAAAGTAAAGGTTTTCCTTATTATAAAGAAGCAACATGTAATACAACAAATCCCCAAGCAATGCGTGTGCTAGGTCAAGAGATTCCCCAAAAGAGTACCTAAAAATAACTTAAAGGATTACACGAATTAAGATTCTAGAAATAGAATAGAAATAGATTAACAAACATTTGCAAGAAAATCAGTATGGCCATACTGGCTTGGATGAGTTAGTACAGAGGCCTTACCCAGACTGTGGCCATTTAAAATGCTCTGGATGAAAACATGACTACCTCCCACCCAGATTTGAACCTACATGACCAAATAAAACAAACAAAAAAAAAGGGCAAAGTTTTAATGGTGGCAAGAGAAGCATATTTTGGAGAGGAGGGGCTGTTTCGGTTGTGAAAAATCATCTGTCCTCTTAGTACTGAGAATTAATTCCCTTTTGGTTTTAACACAGTGAAGTCAGCTGCATCTGCAGTGGGAGGTGACCCATTTAACTGGTCATGGGCACGAGCTCAAGCAGAGCAGCCTCCTGCTTATGCACTAAACAAACTGCAAGCCTAAACTGGTGTTGTGCTTCATAGCTTGGAACACCTTTTGCAGAACATTTAACCACTGAGTTGCCCTCAGAGGTGGCAAACCATGGGTGCTCTGGAAAAAAAAAAAGACCATTAAAGGAATTTTCTAAACAATGACTTTGCCCACTGACCAGCCATATGGCAATGGAAAGGTCAGTCCCAGCTTTCTCCTGTCACTTTGCTGACCTCAAGTGGCTGAGCAATGCAGCCATCCCTTGTGGCACCCACCAGTGGTCACTGTTGATGTGAAGCTTTAAACCACTCAAAAAGAAAAAAAAAAACTGTTGGTAGATACTGGAATGAGTCAGAGGACCCAGCAGGATCACTGTGAAGGCAGATAGAGTTTAGTACCGAGATTGACCCATGCCAAGAAGGGAACACTTGCAACACAGGCTACAACAGCATTTCTCTTCTCACTGTCACCTCGAGTAAAATACTAAAAAGGCACTTGCATAGAAGAATAGGGCATTATTACCTAGAAAGCACACCTGTACACCAAAATTCATTACTAGCTCATGGAGTCAGGCAAATGTTTCACTGCCACTAATGTGAAACACCTTCTTAAAATGACACAATGGGAACTGATCCACAGTTCCCTGTGATTCATCAAATTCTTTCCATTCATTTCTTGACTTTTGAGTCAGGCCTGAGGGTGGCAAATAGGATGCCAAAGGAAGAAAGTCTAAAGACAATGAAGAACAAAAAAGGAGCTGGTGTGATAGCTGCTGTATTAAAATACAAATCCAGTATTTTACAAAATAGAATACTTGCAGGAAATATCTACTGTACATAGTAAAAAATTACTTGTAAGGCTAGGTTAGTTTTTCCCTTATTTATCACTAGGAAAAAATAAAAAAAAAAAGAGCTTCAAATTCTTTTTTTTTAATTGACTTCTTCTGGTAAACTGTAAAGTAGCTATGCTAGCCTGCTGAATTAGGATTTTCACACTAAATCCAACTCAATGGAGCCCGAGTGCCCTTCTGTAGGAACCAGATAAAACCCAGCTCAAATCCTGGAGTAAGTTCAACTTTGCCACTGCAAGGACAAATTGCAGGAAGCACAGCTCCAGCAAAGGCCTGACCAGAGTACTGAAAGAGAGAGGACACTTAAAAGACAACAATGACATGGGATAGGGAGGAAACAAAGCAGGGAGCAGAGTACTGGACCAGGATCAGACCTGAACGCTGCTCTCGGCTTTTCCACTGAACTTAGGCCAGTCACTTCACCTCCCTATATGCTCATCTCATCTCCCTTTTCACAGGTCTCCTGCCTACATAATTAACTCAGAGACTGCCCTGCCATACAATTAATACAGTATCTACCACCTCTAGGCCCAGACTGTGCCTAGCTGGGGCTACCTATACCCCTGTCTTTTCAACAAAGCAGTTGGTCTAAGAACACATCTCTGGAAGAGAAGGTAAGAGGAAAATAAGACACATGGCTTTAATTTAACAATTCAAGTTTAAGGGGAGGGAATGGGTGTTCAGTGATATTTGTGTGTTTGATTTTAGAGTTTGCCCAGATAACTTGCGGGGTAGGGAAGCTCAATTCTCTTCATTGCAACTGCCTGAACAAAATTTTGCAAAGCTAATAAATACTATTTACAACAATAATAGGAAGATGGCAAGCAAAAGAAAACACAAGACAATCTGAAACTGGGTCTACATAGGAAATTCCATCAATGTATCTAGAAGCCAATAAATTAAATCCGTATTGTCCTCTCAAGAGGCACTTCTGGTTTAAGCCTCACATTGATTCAGTTTTTGGGAAGGAACTGATGTAAGCTAAATAGATTAGCCTTAAGCAGACTAAAGGGCATCCATCTAAAACATTGCATAAATTTAACAAAACCTTTCTAAACAGATTTAGTTAAATTAGTGTAATTCTCCCACATAAACTGTGACAAGACAGTGACTGATCTTTGTGCAATTTCTCAAGGGTGGAAGCAGGGAAGCCTACCAGGACTGCTTTCAACACACAGAGAAACCTACCCCACTAAACAGTGAAGAGGTTGGAGGGGAGAAGAGACAGAGCTAGGGGAGGACAATTCAGCAGCATCATTGCCCACCCTCTCCTGACCGTGCTGTGAGCTCAGCAGTCTCAGGGCCCCTTCTTGTCCCTTCAGAAGCCACACACACGCTTCTCAATCCCCACAAAAGGCTCAAGTGCTGTAGACCAGTAGGCACAGAGCTGTGATTAGATTCTGAGCACCATCATGCTGCATCTCCTCTCTCTCTCTCATTACCTTCTCCCAAGAGAACCATCACCCACATGCTCCCACTGGTTTTGCATATTTCACTCTTCTACAGAATGCCTTTGTGCTCAGATCAGGCTGTGTGCACATCCATGCACACACACACACCAGTCACTGGCACACTGCTGGCATCATCTGCCATCACAATTCAATCCTGCCCTTGGAGTATTAGACAGGAAAGGAATAAAAGCAAAGACAGGGACTGTGTGCGAAGTGAGAAAGGGAGTTACAAAGACGAGATGCCATCTGTAGTCACAGCCTAACGAGTCAATACAGAAGTTGAACTCCCTCTCTTTTGTACTTTGGTTCACTGAGGATGACGAGTCAGGGGAACTTTGGTTGAAAATATGTGGGAAAAAGGGAAGTCAAGAAAAAAGGCCTTTTTATTCTTAAGAGGTGGCATTGACTCTTCTATCTATTTCAATTATCTTCAGTGTTTCATTTCCTTCTAGTTCCGAGTTGACTCTGCAGGGAACAAAAAAACCAAAACAACACAGGTTAACATCAATAGTTACTTTTAAAAGTGCATATCCTGCTAGAATTGGCTAATGCTAAAAAGACACTCAGTATTCACCAGGTACTTGTCAGCTGGAGTCTGGTAACACAGAGAATTAGTCATCTCCTTGGCTGTAGGCATAACTTTGACACAAGTGCTCAGAAATCATGCTTGGCATGATGCAGCTCATTTGAGCCCTCAGAATAGCATGCTGCCAAACAAAACCCCTCTCTCCACTGTTTGGTGTGCTTGCTACTGCTTGGTAGCAGAGACCAAGACCTGGGCCAACAAGACAGTGGCAGGACAAGAAAAAGGTGCAGTGGAAAGAAAATTGCATGTACATATCTAAAGCAGTGAATCTCTCACTTTTCAGAGGCCTCAAAAACCTAGATTTAAGTTGAAAAAAAGTGAAGGAAATCAGTGTAGGAACTTAAGTAGCCAGAAAATTTTATATGTAAGTCTCTCTGAGTCCTGCAAACTTCCTACAGTAATGTTTTAGTAAGATCACTGCTGTGAGAAGCTCCAGCTCTTCACACCCTAACCTCATAGAAAGCCCAATGAGTCATAACTTCACACTTCCACACAAGTGGTAAAAGCTTATTCCTTTAGGAGACACACAAGTAAGTGCTCAAAGAAGTGGGCAGGCAAAACTAACAGGCTTAGAGGGTTTCTGGCAGAAGTAATTCGGTAGCTGTCCTACAATACTGTAGCAACCATTCTCCACTGTAACGATGACTTTGCCTACAGGCTCTCCAGAAAAACCAAACTTACTTCATGTTTTGTCTTACTTCTGGCCTTCAGGCACAAATGTCAGTGACAGAACACCGGTATGACAAGCAGCCTACGCTGCACTCACCTGTGTTGCTGCAAGCCCAGCAGCACTGATTTCTCTAGCCTTGTCTCATTGGCTATTGTGAACTGCATGACATCATCCTGCTGTGTCCCTGACACAGCTTCCAGGGACAGCGTTGTGTACTTAGAGGTGTCTGTTTGCCTGTCACTGCGATCTGCAAAGGAGATTGGGCTTGAGGATTCCTCCAGTTGGTGAGGCTCTTCATAAATTAGCAGACTCCTTGACCTCACTACATGCAAAGAGAGAATGCAAAAGGACATCAGAAACAGGCAGCTAAGAGAACAGCTCTGGTTATTTCAGGAAATGGAAACTGCAGAGCAAAGCTAGAGGTGAAAAAGGCTTTTCTTTTAATAGTGATTAACTGTCAACTTGATAGCTGAAGAAAGAAACACCAGGAATGCTCCAGGTAGGGATCAAAAAGCTCTAAATTATTAACAAAACAAGAACAAAATTAAATAATTACTCTGATTATATACTGGTTCATTATGGGTATGTAATACTAACAGTTTCCTGCTCAGTCCTCAGAGTCTTTGTTGACATTGGCACCAACTGACAGCAGTTGTGCATTTTAACAGTATGAACGTTTCTTACTGAATAGAAACCCTGCTTCCTTTCACAGATCACCAGCTTTAGTTCCACAGAGGCAAAAATTCTTTAAACAGAAGTACCAAGCTGGCTAGTGGAGAAAAGGCTTTGCCCATGTTTATGAGGTCTGCTGCCATCAGCATAGTTTACCAAGCTATCCTTCTTTGAAAAACACGGGTATATATAAAAAAAAGTGCAGTTAAGACAAAGAAAAGGAAGAGGTGCTTGAGGAGAGGTTAGGAATGAGGGTGGAAAACAAATGCCAAAGTACAACCAAGCATGGAGAAAGACTGGAATGGCTGTCACTTACCAATGGAATCTGTGTAGGACTCTGGTGAGGAATGCTGCCTGGGCAACACCATCTTCGTAGCAGAAGGATATGGCCCATAGCTCTGAGAGAAGCTGCCAAAAACTACTGCAAAGCACAGCACCACCATCTGGCAAAGGGAGGATGCAGAAGAGGTAAGTGCACTAGCTCTTGAGCTATGTGTGCACATCAGAACTGACACTTTATCAAAACAAACCATTTGAGGCCATTTTCACCACTGCATAAAGGGTCTCTTAGCAAAGGCACATACACAATAACAATTCAGTGTTTTAAAGGCACATTTCAAAACTGGAGTTTGTTTTCTACATCTGCCACCATTCTGACTAGTTGTCTTACTTACAAAGCTGAAAAGCAGGTAAAGCTGCCATGTGTGTTTTACAGATAATGTCAGGAATTTCCTGACAGGTTATTTCTGCTGCTGGCCCATCTCATTTCAAGTGACAGTGAGCCTAGCAGATTAGGAGAACAGCTTAGGCCTTGTAAATAATTTCCATCAATTTATACCACTTTAGGTATAAAGGGAACTTGCTAGTTCAGTGTAAAGAGGGGAAAGGGAAATGTTTCATTCTACTCATTTTCTTACCTTGACTATTATTACTGAAATAGGACAGAGGTAGATTTACAGCCTCAGTCACATTTTGATTTGGTTGAGCAAGCTTATTTTCACTGGTATCAAAAGAGCAGAGAATCAAGAGTCACCTTCATTTTCATTTTACAACCCCAGACACCATTTCCCATATGAAATACTGCAGTAAATAATGAAGTGGGTCATTCAGAGGAGCAGTGCTCCTTCCTTCATCACGGCAGCACCCAACCCAAGCACAGGCCCAGTCTTCTTCAGAATTTAGTGCCTTCCCAAGTCTCACCTACCTCAAAATTAATTGTCAAACCATGAAAAGGAGTTTCCCAAGCTGCAAATTTGCAACTTAGATGCTTTGCAGAGGAAAGGATGTGCCTTTGAGCAGGGGAAAGAGATCCTCATTCCCTTCCAACTCCCAGCATTAGGGACACTCACCATAAGACAGGTCCCTGTCTGTGTGCTAGCTGCCTTACACGAACGGGACACTTTGCCAGCAACCATGGCTTGGAGTCTCTGCAGCTGCTGCAGAAGTGTTCTGGAAAGCAAAGACAACAGACAGACATCACACACACTGACCTTGTTGTTCGTTAAATAGCTTTGTGTTTCAAATTCCACACCTGGCAATAACACAGCATTTATGATAAGGCAGAGATAATTAAAGTCCTCTCCTTGAAATTACTAACAAGCAATGGTTTTAATTTTACTAAGTTTTTGCATGTATTAGTGCTGGAACTTTCAAGATGATCTTTTGGGTTTCCCTCAACTAATGTCCCTGAACAATTACTTCTTCAGTACTTTCAGAAAGCTCTCATAAATAAATTGTGTTTTCAGTGTTTCTACAAGAAATGGCTCCGGTAAGCACATTAACATCTGAACCTGCTCTACAGACAAATGATCAAATGCACATACAACCCAACTCTACGTCATGAATTCAGGAGGAGTTTTGCCATAATTTTTAAAGACACAGAAGTTTATAATTGCTCTAGTTGGTGCTCAAGGAACCTCCTTTTTCCAGCCAGTTCAGTGATTTGGACGACATGCTGGACTCTTTTTAAAGAGAAGGCCTTAAAACTGGACATAGGCAGAGACTTCATTTCTCAAATTCATTTACCAAATAAAACACTTTATTGCTATTTGCTAAATCCTCCAGGGGCCGACAAAAACTGCAGACACTTCAAGTGGCTACTCTGACTGTGTCTTTCAGAGGTCCCAACCACAATGACAATTCTCTTGTGGCAGAAGCGAACAGTCCCAGACCAGCAGGGTATTACTCTGTCTTTCTGGCTGATTTTTTTCTGCTGTAGCATCAATTACTACAGTTGGAATACTAGTCACTTAAAGGGGAAATGATCTCAAAGTATGATTGATACAGGCACAGCAGTTTTCATTGAAGTGTTTTAACAGACAGGGAGCAAACCAAATGTCTGTCCTCAACACAAACATACTACAATTTTGTACCAAGTTCTTAAATTTCCTGTTTGTTTCCAACTTTACTTTTCACTTCCCCTGTAAGTTTCATAATCTATTGTAGAGAATACTCAAACAAAACTTCAGGCAACAGTTTTGGAAACTGTGACGTCAAACACTAAAGCAAGAGGTGAGGTCAGGATGTTAGAGAAAATAGAAGGATTATTTTGAGATAGAACAGGCTAAAAGCTAATTGTAGGACAGACCCAGAGGTGCCTTCACAGCTCAATATACACTGGTCTGCCTATTATCATAGATTTTTTTAACCATCAATGCTCATTGCTAATTAGGGTTTAATGAATTCAAGGACTTCAGGAATACATTCTGAAATGAGCACAAGACATTCTCACAGCACAGATTTATCTGGGCCAGCAGATCCTCCTCAACTTATTAAGGAAGGACGTCTTGCTCCCCTTGGAGCAGTGAGCGAAGCCGGGTGGGCGGCACTGCACGGCAGGCCCAGAGCCGGGGGCAACACTGGCAGCGGCTCCGGACGCCACAGTTTCTAAAGCAACAGAGGCCAGCCCAAGGGCCATCAGGGACGGGACCGTTCCCTTAAGAGCCAGCATGGCCCCGACAAAGAGGACCAAAGAAGCTGTGCTCAAGGCCAGTGCTACAGCAATAGCAGAGGCCAGCATGGACCCAGGGTCAGCACCTACAGCTGAGACCTTGCCCAGACCGACAGCGGGAGGGCCGTGGGTGACCCTTTCCTTTCTAACCCTGTTGCTAACGATTCCTACCTGCCTCGGCGAGCAAGCAGAGAATTTAAACACCTTGTCCTGGAATACAGGACTCCCCAGCAAGCAGGCAAGCAGCCTGATCATCTCGACTGCCTTGTCCAAGTGTGCAAAATTTCTAATTGCAGAAAAAGGGGGGCGAGTTCCTCTACCCCCGAGAGCATTTCCAGCATTTTCCCTCTACCCCTGCCATCAAGACCGAAAAGGGGGGAGCAAAAGAGTGATAGTGTCACTGTGTTACAAGCTGCCTTAACAAACTCAGTTCATTCCAACTTAGATATATGTTAAAGCACTAATTTAAGTTTAAAGAATCTTTATCTTAAGCTTAAAGATTCTGTCTGTGTTTGCAATTTTCTCATTTCCAATTTTAGAGAAGCCTCAACACCTGATACACCGAGACAGATTGGCAAAGCAAAACCAAAACTTTCTGTGATAGTCTCTGTGTTCTGAGTTTGCTCTGAGCTGCTCCAGCTTGTAGCATGTCTGTCTCAGCATAGCTCTGAGGCTGCTGAAAACTAGGACCAGTATCATACTGGTGCAAAATCAATCAATAGTTGCCACCTATGTATTTTTGCTTTTAATGTAACTAATCATCTGCTGTGAGAATATGATTATTTGCAGACAACCAAAGAAGTCTGTCACCACCAGACCTGAAAGACATGCCTCTCAAAAATCCAATCTGAGAGCAAAGTTGATGAAAACATCATTGTGCAAGCATTGTGTAGAACAACTGTATCTTCTCTTTAATTGCTGTTACATGTAAGAAAAATTTCTCTAAACCTGGTTTGAAAATTCTACACGGGGGTTGTATGATTGTAACTTCAAATTTGTTTCTTTTGAGTTTGTCTCTAACGTCTTATCATCTAGTGTCTGTTACAGTGTGTGAAGCACTGAGCCTCGCAAAAGAAAAGCAGAACAAGTTCTGTGTGTCCTGTGTTACAAGACAAGCAAGTGACTGAGTCACAACGGTGCAGCTGAAAGATTAAAAGAACTGATTTAGTGGACTGTCTCATGAACATTGAGTTACATCTAAGCCTGCAATCTTTGAAATGAACTGGTAACATCATAGCTGAATAGCTTGTTTAAGTCATCTAAGTGATGCTTGTACCCTGTTTTAGCTTAATCAAGTGAATTTCAATCTTGTCCTAAAAACTTTTTCATGCTCTTATGCCTCTTGGATTTCTTTCAGCAAATTGATCTTTTAGAGACCCGTATTATGGCTCACAATATGTGAAGATGCCATTGTTATTTAATATGCTAACATATACAATTTAGCAGTGAAAATGCTTTTATACACGGAGGCAAGGAGCTCCTGCACAGCTACTCCGTGAGGTGGAGAGGACTGACTGTAGTCAAGGCAGGCTGTGGCAGGATGGTCTGACCTCGATGGGGCCTGAAATACACTCAGAGGATGCAAACACTCTGTGAAGAGCAATTAGTAGTGCCAAGATGATGTTTGGTGTTGCAGAAACTCCAGACACACCTTGGTAGTGGAAAGCTCCTGATGGGCCCGTGTATTCATGGCTAGCAGTCAACCCTTTCATGTTATAAAAGCTGAATCTGCTTTTTGTATTGTCAAAATGCGAGAATTCTCAAGGTCGAGATTCCTTTAAAAATTGCCTGGGATTTGCAAAATTGCACATTCCTAAAACTCAAATTAGCAAAATTTGTGAAGAGATACGAGAGACATAAGACATCTTACATACCCAAGCCTTTCCTATAGCAAAGGCAGAAAAACAACAGTTTCATTGATTCCTCATATTCACATAAGAAAATTTAGTTTGCAAAATTATTAAATGGTCTAGATTTCCTTTTACTTTGCAGAAACTTCAAAAGCCCATGGACATTCCTGTTCCAGACTGAGAATTGTTGAAAGATGGGACACTGACATCTGCATGCTGACTAGAGAGAGTCATCTCAAGTACTGTCAACTAACTACACCACAGTCAAAGACAGAACTGTACCCCTGTAATACAGACTCCAGGACCACTTCAAAGATTAACAACCTGATGTCATCCTAAAAGACAAAAGAGACTGCTTTCTTTGCATAGCAGGTTTCCTGGACTTACTGCAGGACAGAAGTCCTCTGCCCCTAGAACAAAGGCAACAAAGACTATTACTTTCTTAAAGTACTTTTTGTATGTATTGTTTGCATTGCTACTAACCATGAATTAGGTTAGGAACTAAAATTTGTAATTGCATTTGGCTTTAGCTGAAACACCAAAAATATTGCTAAATTTGCATTATGAATTTAGCTGAAATTTAAAAACAGAACTTGCATGTGACCCTAGTCACATATCTAAAATCCTTCAAAAACTGACTGCTGTATTTGTATTCAAATACCAGCAATTGAAGATGAAAGAAGCAATTAGCCCTAATTGGCATTTTGATGAATGAAACAAACTTTGAAAAATCCTATGGAATTCCAGAGACCTGGAGATTCCATCTCTAAAAGTAAGTCAATGGAAAAACACTGTCATTGAAATTATCCAAAATCAGACCTCAGATGCTATTGCAACTTCAGAAAAGTCCATAGTTTGTCTCATGTAGTACCACAAATCAAGTAACTCTTGGAAAGTTTCCACAAACCTACTTCATGGTTACTGAACCTAACCAACTGTTTAGTTATGTTTATCATTAGTGTTTTGCATAATAACTAGCTGTAAGATTTAATACTGTAGTTTTTGTTTATCTTTTAGTGTAATGCTAAGTTTAAGTAGTAAAATCAAGACAAAATTTTTGAGTTTTGTCTGTTTCTAAAGGGGGGACTGATGCCAAAGGGGTTTTTGTTCTGATTTTCACATTTTGTAGATTTTAGGAACACAGTAGTTGTAGATTTTTAGAGTGTTAATATTTCTAACAGTGTAAGTTTAATGCCTTTCTATCACTACCCCTGTCCCAGAACAGGGAGCTCAAATTCCTTTAGTTAATTAATCTTGTTTAGACTCCTTTCCAAGGTAGAGCTGAAGGATATCAGAAGGTCTACAGAATGAAACATAAACATAGGTCAGAGTGACCCAAAAGCCAGAATTGGATGAACTCCAAGAGACCTTTGTGTGCCTGAGGAAGAAGAGCTGATGAAGACAGAGGGTCTTGACGACCCCAGATCCAATTCCAGGGGGTTGGACCAGGGGTGGGACTGGGGCTGGACTGAGAAATGTGTAAAGCAATGATTGGAGGGATCTTATTATAAAAGCCATGGAAACAAGAACTAAGACACATGCATGTCATCCTGTATTCCTGTGGGCTGTAGGCCCTGTGTTATTAAAGGACCTTTACTTTTTATCTTACCCTACACTAATGTGGCTTGAAGTCCTGTTTTTGGGGGGAAGGGTCATTCATGGCATCACATTCTACAACTCTTTAAAAAAAGAAAGCTTATTCTACAACTCAAAAATAAGAAAGCGATACGCCTAATTCAATCCTTTATTCACTATTAGAGGGACCACAGGCAAATAAAGAGATATAAACAGTGTTCATCACGCAAATGAGACCATTCTGATTTGCTGCTCCTTTTTGCATCTCTCCCCAGTTCCTCCTCTCATCTGCTGCACGGCATAGGGTTCACAAAAACTTGCATACATAGTGTACACCATTGTCTAGCCTAGAACATGCTGCATGTAGTAATTCCCACCACATGCCACCAGCTATGTTATACAGCGATGCCCTTGTAACCCTGAAACTTCTGTGCTATTATAGAAGATTAAATCTTTCCCCCAGTTCAGGTTTGAACCACTGGGCTCGACACAGAACAGCTCTGTGGATTGAGGAGGAAGGAACCCTCCTCCTCCTCCTCCTCAGCTCGGGGGCTGGCAGCAGCAGCAGCAACCTTGAGATGCTGATCATTCTTGCCACTTTTTGTGGAGGCGTGAGTGAGAAAACAGCTAATGGCTGGTGAGGAAATCAACAGAGAAGAGGCAATTCTCCTCATTTTGCTCATCGCTGCCTTTTTGTGCTCAGTTTAAAAAACCTGTTGGGCAGAGTGGGCCCAGAGAGCTGATTTCAAAACAGTCTCTTTTTGGAAAAATATAATTAGACAAGTATTCTGAGGTGTCCTATACAGAGAGGAAGATTCATTCCCCACTTTATTTACCAACTACCTTCACATAAAATGTCTTTCTTCCCCAAGTCATTTATCTCTTTGAGCAGAGCTACTGCCTTCTTCTCAATACACAGGGACTCAGTGTTTGGCGCTGGCAGGATACAGAAACATTTGCAAACTGTGAGCAAGAACTGAGGAAAGGGCAAGAAACAAGTCTGATCAGAAATGACACAAGTTTATCCTGCTACTGCCAAAATGGAGCACTCCTTGGTGCTTTTATTCTCTATTTGAATCTGGAATGGTAGAAGACTGTATTCTGAGGTAAAAGACTCCTATGGAAAAGCTTTTTACTGGATAGCTGCAGGGATGATCTGGACCAAGAGAAGGAAAAGGAGCAGGTCTCTGCTCTGCAGGATGTGACTTACCCTAAACTATGATGCTCCCTCTAAATAGCAGAAGAAAGGTCACAAATGCTTTTAGGGCAACACACTGCCTATGGCCAAGTCCTAACAGGAGAAAATGCAAACCCAAGGCAGCCTGCTAAGGGGGTTTGCACCCACAGGGATTATTTTCACTGTGTCTGACACATTTCCCAGGATATTCAATTAGAGGGTCACCTCCGTAGGAGGTGTGAGCGTGCTTTCACGCTTTTCTCTGCCAATGGAAGCACCTCATAGGAAAGCTGTAAAGTGACTGAAGACTCCTGCTCTTCCTTCCACACACTGCCAGCAAATTCACTGTGCCTGTGATGTCTTATTTTCGTGTGCACATTCGCATATATTTATCTTCAGAAGAGGCCCTTTCATTACTAAAGGAAGGAGCAAGTCAAGGCTTCCCCTCTGCTTCCAGTGACACTTTGATTAAGGAGAGAAAATTTGTCACTCCAGGACTTAGTCACTTGGGAGGCTTCCTCAATTCAATGTTTATGTTTAAAATTCAACATCAATTCAAAGAAAAAAAAGAAGATAGCTTCTAGGGGACACCAAACACTTTATTTTAGTCAAAAGTTTTCAGAGAATTGTTCCTACTCTGTGAGTATCAAAACATAATTCTGAGAAGGAGAAAGAAAAAATTCACTCTGTCTTCTAACTCTACACAGAGATTCCTATATGTGGGAAAGAGGACAAATACCAAAGTAAGGTTTTCACTAAAAGACCACTTAAATCCACCATTTTTCCTCATTTGAATTACAAAGAAAATATTCAGCAATTTTTCGTTAAAGACATTTCAGCATAAAAACCAATGTCCTGCTTCTTCGAAAATAAGGAGTCGCTCCAGAGCTGCCATGGTTTGTCAACTACTATAAGGGTGGTCTGAAATGAAATACAAGGTATCTCACTGCAGTTTAAATCAAGATCCTTCACTCTTTGAACATGATTTGGTAAAATGACTTTACTGGTCTCAAATAAAGGGATAGCCAAGCAAATCAGTGAAGTCTGGCAGCTTTGGTGCTGATAAACCATTGGTGGGTCAGACTGATAGGCAACTTGATCTTTAGATGACTGGGAGTTGCAAGTTTGAGCAGGAGCATCAGAAATGGGAGAACATGCCATTAGTACTTATAAAGTCACTGCCTTTAAGGTGCCTGTCAGAGTGCAGGTCTACACAGCCAGTTTGTGTTACTCCGTGTCAGCAACTCCAGCAGCTACTTGCACACATTGTCCATGTGTGGCACTCTCAACCACATCTGCACTGCATCCTATGTCTATCATTTTTCCAGGAAAAGGGATCACCAATATATTTATAAATACAAACTCTACAGAAGTGAGAAGCAAAAGTACTTCTTAACACGTTATACACAGCATCAGATGTTTCAATACTGCCTTTAAGCCCAAACTGCCATGGCTCCCAGCTACATAACTCTGGTGTCAGGGAACATATTCAAACCTTTGGATCACTGGCAGTTTCTGCCTTCGGTGTTGGTGTCAAAATATGAGCGGATCAAGCCTTCTTGGTGACTGGGACAAGTCAGTTCAATTCTTGGTGCCAGCTTCTTCTCACACCCTTGGCTTTCTAAGACAGGGGCACCCACATGTTCAAATGCCACTTAATCGGACTCTGGCTCACTTGTGGCTTCAAGACATAACAGATAAGCATGTAATGTGCTCCCTTAGTTTTGAGAAAACTGCCTAGGAAGGAACTTGGATGGGTTTCTTTTAAAGGATTGAGTCACACGAACTAGGAGAGGTAACATATGCTAGTGTTCTAATACTAAATCTGACAAAAATGTTACAGTCACCCACTCAGAGTAATGAGAATTAAAAACTCCCCTGCATCTTGATCCCCAACCTCCTGCCTTGCCTTTTAAGATGTGTGAATACCAAGGGAGATGCTCCTGGATGCAATTTTTTTTGACCACAGTTGCACCTTTCACATTATGTCTTTTCACATCCAGAACTTCAGGCTAAGGCTGGTTTTCAAGGAAGATTCCTCTGAATTTTTTCCTGTTACTGAGAGTAATGAAGGAATACTTTTTATCAGAAACAAATTCTAGTGTTTCCATGGTTTGGAGCCAGATTTTGAAATGCAAGCAGGGTTTCCCTGAAGTCTCAGGTATGTATCTATGCACATATGTTCTATATATAGAATAACATGCTCTGAAAAAGTGATTGCACAGACTGAAAGGCAACTGCTGTTCAATAGTTGAATGTTTTGGAAGTTGCCCTTCAGTTTCTCTCAAAACCAGCCAGCCTATACAAACATGATAATGACTGACAGAACACAGACAATCATGAACTTTTAGGTAAGCAGCTATAGCCCAATTCTCCAACAAGGTTAAAATCCAACTTTGTCTTCACCTACACTTGAATGCGTGAACATTTTAACATGTAATCACAGCTCTTATTTTCCTCTTATCTTTCTTCTACTCTTACAACTTTTCACAATGAAGAACAGCTCTAATGTTTGTAGATCTACTTTTAGATATTATTTTCAATAATTTCTTTATTTTTTACTGCAATGAACACTCAAAACTACAGTCAGCTAATGCTCTGCTTTGGGTATATTAAATAAATGTGTGCATGGCTGCAGTATTGAGAAATAAAGTCCTAAACATAAATTTGGATATCTAACACAACAGACATTGCATAATTTTGACCACCGCTGCTCTGAACTTAGATTCCTGACAGTACATAGGAGATGAAAGTACAAGCTATAGGATAATGTGAGGACAAGTTCTGAAACATGTGAACAGTCTCTGGATGTCATGCCAAGGCTCTGTGCAAATAACAGTGAGGAAATAAGACATTTTGAATTCAACGTAGGATGTGGATAATGTACATTAAACAAGGGTCTGGAACCATTCTCCAAATGAGATAGCTGTACAATTACACAGTAAATAAAAAAGTGGCTCTCTGGGGTTAAGATGAAAAAGCTCACAATATGGTATGTTACAAAATTGAGACTTGATGAAAGCAGGTACTTCACAAATTTCTCGGTACTTCAATTTGAAGCCTTAGCAGATTTTAGACACAGTTGGTATCTAAATAGCCAAAACAGTATTGCCATGAATTACAAGAATTTCTGTGCAGAAGGAAGAACATCTGCTTCTCTGCAAGAGATTACAGATCAGTATCAATACTATTGCAGAGAGCAGGAAACAATGCAATTCATACCAAATGACCAAAGTATGAAGAATTTGGAGATAGTATCACTTATCTAAATATTTTTAGAGCATTTAGCAGGAAAGGATTAAGATAATCAAATAATAGAGAAGACGTTAAAGGTCCTTTCTAGAAGGATGGACAATACCAACAAAGCTGCTCTCATGAGTGCATCCCCAACAACTCAGAGATGAAAACAGCTGGCCAAATTTATCTGAACAAGAAAACAGCTCCAGGCTTGAAAACATGCTCTTCCCAAGTGGATAATCTACAGCTGCACCTTTCCTTAAGGAAGTTGGCTTCAGCAGCTGCAGGTACAGCTCCTGGGAGAGACATCCCTTCTCTAAACCTACAGAACAATTCCTGGTTTTTTTTAATGTAAAACCGTGGAGGATGATAGAGGAGGCACAGAAATGGCTTGGCTCTCTTCAAACAAGCAGCAGATGTCTTTATGCATGAGCAGTGTGTGGGAGACACTCTCCAGCAAGTTACAGTGCTACAGGGTCTGGCTCCATAAAAGCAGAGATTGGATCCAGAGATCAGAAACAACACATGCCACTCAATTAGCAATACACTGGCTGCCAGATAAGCTCTAGGGCCATTTTCCATGATCGTGGATCTTATCTTAAAAACCCAGCCTCCTCTCACACTTCAGTGTCACCATCATGTTCAGTGGTAATATTCAACCATCACGATAAATGCCTCTGACTGGAAGGTGTTAAGAGTGGGCTTACTCATCAGAATTTGCCGCACTGAGCATAACCCAGGACTGACACTGCACTCTCAGCTAACATCCAATTCAAAGGTCAGCTATTTGACATTTCCTGCCATGTGTCCTTTGAGAAAGCCACCACTGAGTCACCCATTTCTTCAGAAATGAAGAAGCAAGAAGGTGATTTTCCTTTCCAAATGAAGGACATTCTGGGGTGTGAGATGGTTAAAAGGATGCACAATAACTGCAATGATATCTTGTAGCGCAGAAGGAACTAATAATGACTCTTGAGCTTTCATCCCATAATTTCTGGAAGTCTCATGTTCCAGATCAAGGTCTTCCGGCAAAATGTCACTAAATAAAGAGAACTGAGAGAGCTGGATTGTAGTTTTTGTTTGTTTCGACTCACTAATGAGGTTCTTTAGCGTTCTTCCACTGGGCAGTGGAAAAACTCTAAGAGGAGTGCTAAAAGGTTCTTCAAGGCCACCACAGGCTATGGAGACAGTTTAAGACATGCCATCAAAGTCTTTACGCTTTACATCCCACTGCAGTCACAATAACTGGCCTTCCTCTTCCTTCTCTGTCATTAATCCCATCAGATACAGCCATTGTTCACATTCCAATTGATCTCCCAACCTCCAGATTTTCAACCTTCACTGTAATATCATGCTACAGATTTTTGATCCTCTTCCCTTCTCTTACCTGTTAGTATTCTCCAGGACTTCAACCTTCTTACGCAGCTCACTATTTTCATTTGAACAGGTCTCAACTCTGCAGAGAGCACAATGAAAGAGGAATGTAAAAAAATCAGTCATTTATTAAATCCATTGTAAAACAAGCCAAACTTGCTTTCTTAGAAAGCTCTGTGATCTTGCCTACATTTAATGAAATATTACACCAATGAACTTCAGTCATCCCCTAAACTAAAGGAGATTGTAATATAACATGGCACATAAGAGGTCCGAGTAAAATATGCGATTCCTAAAAAGACAAATATGACGATTCTGAATAGCTCCAAGAAGAAAAAAAGGTAAAGGGAAATATATCTGTATATTTTTTGATATCTGCATGTATAGGGTGGAATTTCACAAGAGTAACTCTGAGGAAGTGAGACATGGCTATAAAGAGACAAGAAAAAAATGGAAATTACATCAAGGATATCACTAAAGATGGTACAAGGGTTTTAACAGAACCATCTGGTGAATTGCGTAAGAGTAATACTGGAATACTTGTCTCTTGGAAGAAAGATTAATTTGGGATATAAATCACTAACTGGGGGTTTGGGTCCTGCTCGCTAAGGGAAGTGGATGGGTCACATGCTATTTTCCTGAGTCCTGCTTATTTTCCCAGGCAGTCCTGACTCACCCACTTCCTATTTCTGTTTTCATCTGCACTAGAAGACAGAACATACTCACTCTGAATCCACCTTTCCCTGGGCACTGCCTATCCTTGAGGCCAACACAGTTGCAAGAGGGGAAGGCCAATAGCAGCTGGGTCTTGTCTTATTTAAGGTGTAAAATGTTTGCCTGCACATTAGGCATGCATTGCAGGCAGGCACAGCTCTGACTCTGGACAAGCAGCCAGGACCAGGGCCTTTTCTCAGTCACCGCCACGAGATGGCAGCTGGCACTCTGTGCACAGAACTGTCCCAGCATCCACAGCTGGATCCCTTCCCAGTTCCACAACCAGCGCTATTGGCCCGCTTGAAACAGGAAGGAGGCTGGCTTACTTCTTTTCCAGACTGTCCATGTATTCTTTCTTTTTTCTTCTGCTTTCCTGAGCAGAGATCTAAGAAAAAAGGAATGAAAACATCAAATATTTGCAAAGTAAAAAAAGCATCAAAAAATAATTAGTAAATTGGTAAAAGCCCCAACATTATTAGATTCAAGCCTCCATGTTCTCATTTCTATTCCTGGCAAGCAAAGCACTGAGTTGATCTGTTTCCACATTCTGAAGCAATACTGCTCCTCTCAGTCCTAGAACGATCATTCCCCGCCAACCTTAAAAAGTAAATCAGATTCATCTGCAGAGAATACTCTAGGACAAATACTGATCCCAGGACAATGCCCTGCATCTGGGAGAGGAAAAGCCCATGAATGTGTTTGAAAGCAGCTCTGCAGACACAGACTTGGGGTCCTGATGAACAAGTCAAACATAAATCAGCAACGTGCCCTTGCAGCACCAGTGGCCAACCAAATCTGGGTCTACATTAAGGAGATTTAGGTAGCAGGTAGAGAAAAGTGGTTCTTGCCTTCTGTTCAGTGCCTGCAAGACCACAGCTGAGTACAGCCTACAGCTTGTGGCTCAGAAATAAATACTTTGGATGTACCAGAAGCAAGCCAGAGGTGGACCACTGCTATAATAAGCATGCTAGAGTACATGACATTTCAGGGAAGGCAAAGAAAGCTGAATGTGTTCAGATTGAAGTAGAGAAGTCTAAGGAGGGAATCCTATTGCTGTCTTCAACTATCTCCTGTAGTGAAGATAATGTCAGACTCTTCTTAGATGTGTACAGCAAAATGGCAAGAGACATCAAATACAAGCTGCAGCAAAGGAAATTCCTATTGCACATTACGGATTCTATTTATTTGTTTCCACCACAAGGGTGGTTTAATATAGGAACACATTGCCCAGAGGTGCTGCGGACTTATCACCCTTTGAGGCAGTAAAATGTGACTGGGCAAGTCACTTACTCTAAGTTGACCCTGCTTCCCAAGCCAGGAGTTGAAGCAGAGGACTTCCAGAGATCCCCTCCAATAAAAATGGCTCTGGTTCTATGAAAGCTACACATCACTTCCAAAAAATTGAAGAACTACATTACAAGACCAAATTCTGATTCTGTGTGGGCAAATTTACACCTCTTTCTGCAAAACCAGCAACAGAATATAGTAACCTTCAATGATGTGGTAAAATCCTTCAGAACAAGTGATCTGGCCAGGTCTTAAAAAAATTGCATTCTTCCCTATCCTTAGGCTCTTCCCCATGTTGGAACAAAAATAAAAAATAAAAAAATAAAAAACCCAAAAGAAACAAACAAAAGACCCCACACCAACAACAAAACGAAAGAAACCTTGTAGACTTGAAGGACATTTCACAGTCTTAGTATCAACCATTTGTTTACAGGTCATTGAATTCAAGAATCAAAAGATCCGTGCACCAAAATACAGTCATATTTTAAAACAGGAAACAGAAAAGAAAACACTCATCACCATGAAAAGAATAGAGGTCTTTGCCTACCATAAGGGTAGGATTGTACTGTTTTTTAAAAGGAGCCAAGCCACAGCAACTTGATACCTTGCCTGCTAAATACCCTATTGTTAATGGACTCAGGTAAATACCTAGACTCAGGCACACTGTCACAGTGACAGACAATTTGATGGATGTGTTTAGGAACAAAGAAAAGCACTTTGTTAAAAGACAACTTACAGCATTCAACAGTACCATGGACCATTACTGCAGCATTTTTTAAAATGAAGGACAAGCAGGAACTACCCAGCAAAGCTAACTAATATTTACCTTGTTTTTTATTTTCCTGCGGATTTTCTTTAGGACTTTTTCCTCTGCTTTTGTCAGGGGCAGTTTGGTAGGGATAGGGTAGCCCTCTGCTATCAGCGTCCTCTTCTCCTCCTCTGTCAGGATGAGTGGGCCAGTCCCCTGCAATTTCTTCAAGGGTCATAAAAATGAAGTAATATGTAAGTGCACACAGTCCTAGAAAAAAAGGTTGTTACAAAAGAGATGCAGCAGCTCCCCCACTTCAGAGAGGACCATGCCTACTGGAACAACAGCCTCTTGCCATTGTGAATGTGTGGAAGACCTTTTAGATAATTTCCACTGACAGACCAAAACTCTGGGACAGGATTTCCTCAAAACATCTGTTCTTGGCCTAGCTCTGTACACACTGAGGCCAACAGTAAAACTCTCCTTGGCTCATCAGGGAAAGAGACAAATGGAAGCAATACTGAAAATCCTTCCCTATCACCACTTGCTTTTGACAAGACCAGAGAACAGATGCAGATCTACCAGAGACAGGTTAACCCAGCAGGGCTGAACCCTAAGGCAAAACACAATCCATGGTGGGATAAACCTAATAACACTATTGACCTCTGTGTCAGCTTAGAGGAGAGGCACATACTGTTCTCTGTGGGAACAGAACAGACCAGTGAGCAAGAATGACTGGATCTGCAGTTTTGACCAGAGATGAATTCATCTAAAGGCCAGCAGAAAGTTAGCAAATCCATGTCAAAGCCAGTAATTAAAAAAAGAATAACAGAGAGACACACAGACAGATAGATGCTGGAGAAAGCCATCCCAACTTACATGTGGTGCAGTCAGGAGAGGGGAATTGGTCAGTACTGAAGCTGTGCGTGACGCAACTTTAGCTGTGGCTTGTAGCTGGATTGGGCTTGAGGGAGGGAGTGATCTTGCTGGGCTCTGCCCTCCTTCAGAGTCACTGCCATGGCTGCTGGGAGGGGTTGGAGGCAAATGCAGGGGATCCACTGCTAAAGGCAAGAGAGACACAACATAACACAAGGGTTTGAGGGGCTAATTTAAATTGCCACTAGAGCCGCCGCCACCATCACCCAGTTTCCAAGACTAGGAATGTCTGCTAAAAAATGGATCAAGCAGAAGTAGCAGTCTGAAGATGTTCAGAGCGTGCAGGTCTCCAAAGGAGGAATGAAATGCAGCAGCTATCTTTAGTTTTGACAGACAAAACAGGGCTCCGTGCATATGCTCCAGTCATTCCTACCTACACTTCAGCTTCTTCTTCAAATGATTTGAGGTTTAAGTATAATCTAAAGCACAAGTTCCCTGTTCCCAGGAAACCACATTAACAGAGGGGCTCCAAGCCAGCACACTTTCTCTCCAAAAACAACAGGATTTTCTAGCTTTGCCATGGATTAAACAAATTGCCAGTATTTTTCAAGGGAAGGGATCACATCCAAGGTGTTACGTGATCAAGGAGGAGAGAAAGTCCTCCTAAGGACTTGGTTTAGCACAACTGGGAAGAAGTGACTGACCAAATACTGACAGTAAAGGCTTCAATATACTGATGGAGCAGGAGCAGCATAGGCAGCCAACACAAGTACCTCTCTCACACTGTCCTAACTTCTACTGCGCTTCCACCCAAAAGAACCTGTGCTAGAGTTGGCAACCAAAGCGCTGCTTATGACCAAATGGGTTTGAACCTATTCCAGACACATCTCACCTACTCTTATGGCATGGACAATTTAGCAGATGCCCAAAACAGCCACACCTACATAATTTTTAATCTGAGCTAAATCTACAGCAATTAAATTTTGAAGTAGGAAGATACAGAGCTAATTTGCCACCTTCCACTTCTGTTATGCTTCGCAAATTTGAGTTGAAAAGATCAAATGGGTGGTGAGGGAGGATGGAAGAAAAATAGTAATAAAAAGCTATAATACTCTTTTTGCCTCACTTCTTAACTCTTGCAATTGCCAGAAGAAACATATTTGAAAAACAGCAAGGTTCTTAACTCCACAAACAGCCATTTAATCTATACCCTGATTTGAGATATAGCCTCCACCTGCTACATCATCTGCTTCTCTCCCTAGAACAGTACTATGCACCTACAGAAATTAATTCACCAACAGAATATCAAGTGTTCCTAACTGAAATGCAGTTATCTCCTCAGATTTCAGGTAAAATATTTGACTCTTTCCAAGTTTTCTTGGCTTTAACAAATGATGTGCTGCAAAACTGTTCAGATTTCAGGGCAAGGATAATTGGTCTTCCTTCCTCATTTATAGCTAAGTGCAAAGAGATTTTGGTTGTTCCTAGAACAAATATTCTACAACCAGATTCACCCAACTTTTATTTTCATATAAACTTGCTTTTGTATCAGAGGTTAACAGTAAAGTTTTCAGTTACACTCTTCATGTTTCCTATGCCTTAGTTAAGTCTCCTCAAATTGATTTCTTTTCTATCCTAAATAATCCTATACTTTAAGAATTCGATCTCTCTTCACTACAATTATGAATACCCTACAGACAAAAAGGGATCATTTTCTTTGTGATGAACAAGAAAAAAAAAGAAAGAAAGAAAAAAACCTATATAAATGGGTCAGAGAGAGTCTGGCTCTTCAGTAGCCTGAGTTGAATCCCTGGAAAACACCTGCTTCAGCCTGAAGACTAACATGGTGAGCGAGGAATCCAAATATTTAATCAGGGTAAAGTACATTTATTGTGCATTCTGATCATAACTCCCTAGATGTTGGTTTGGTATTTAACAAACCTTCCTTAGAAGAGAGGTTCAGGAACTGATCCACTTCATGGGGCTCCAATTTAATCTCGGGAAGAACTTTCTGGGTCAGCGGTTTCATCTAGAAAAGAGAAATTAACAGCATGAAAACCCAAAGTACACATCTTAAAAATCTTAATAGACGGATACAAGGATTACTTCTCCATAAATGGAGAGGCTTCCTCTCCTCCTGCTCTGCTACAGGCAAAACTTAAACTGCTTCACACAGTTTGCTAAACCAGGCTACAGAGAATACTGCCCTGACTACTCCCACTATGGCTTTTCTTACTACTATATTTAGCTAAATAAAAGATTACGACTCAGAGATGACATTTCAGACTGAAAGCTAGCAAGCAACCCACTCAAATTACTTCTCTTAGCAACAGAGCTGCTGCTAGAATTTGCTGGACTGCACAGTCTGTTTGAGCAGGGACAGAAATGGCCCTGGGAGTGGGGGAGAGCCTGTTGAAGACCATTGCCATATGGGAGCAAGAACAAGGCACCAGTCACTGAGCACCAGGTTGCTGGACCCAAGTTCATTTCACAGTGTGGAGGAGGAGGAAAAGATACGGTCACAGCTGACTGAAGTTGGGAAGACACCTAGTTTGCCCCACTGACAGGGCTGAGGCATCAGGCTGCCAAGCTGCTGCCCACAGTCTGCCTGTGTGCTACAGTCCCAGGCTTGAGGAAGTCAGTCTGGCACAACAGCTCGTTACCTGCAGCCAAGATCTCTCTCAGTAACCTGTATAACTAACCCAAGCAATAGGAATGTGCCACCAGCTAGTCCCAATACTCTCTTTGCAAATCACGGCATCCCAAGCTACAGCAGGACTATGTAGGGGGAACAGTACATTCAGACTAGAAGAGGATTATGGGAAACTTGTGTTTAATTCTTTCCAGTTTCTCACAAAATAATTTCTGTTGCACATATTTCTGACCCACATCCAAGTGGAAACATTTATTTTCAGCATTTACCAGCTCCACCCGGCCTGAACTGACATTGTACCCTGAGGACTGAGAACAGTCATGCTCCTTCCTCCACTGACTGGGCATCCTGGTGAGCCATGAGCTGCTGCAGTTCATTCTCCTTAACCCAACCACAGCCAAAGCTCTTTAGAACGACCACTGGCTGCTCCAGCAGTGGCCAGAAAGGCATCACAAAGCTCCTAATGAGGCAGGCTGGTGTGGAAGTAGCAGCAGCTTGAAATGTCAAAGCTTCATAGATCTGGCAAAAGTAAGTTTACAGATAAACAGGGAGACTCTAGTCAAACCAAACAAGGAGACTTGTTCTGCTCAGGAGAAGGCTCTGCAGCACTAGAGCAAGTTACTATGAAAGACACTTAGCTTGTCACAGGCTTGATAGAGCAAATGGATTAGTGAGATCAGGTGCAAATGGCTCATTAGAAATTGTTTAAATATTTTCAAAAACCCAAGAGCCCCAGCTTTGGGGTTAGCATAGAAGACAAAGTTGTGCATCCAACCATTAAGACAGGAAGATGCAGACAAGTGTTTTGAAACACAAGCTCTTACAGCAGTAGTGGGACACCAGCAAACATTAAAAAACATCAAAGCAGACTGCAATGTGTACCCTGAATTGCCAAGCTTTGGCACCAAGGAGGATACACTGCTATGCGGTCTTAGGAGAACCTGTAGCTAATTGTGCAGAGGAGAACAGGAAGTCTGCAAGTACCAGGGCATCCGTCTGTAGTTCAGGTTGTTCTCCCTCCAGCGACGTGGCCATGACGGTGAGACTGACTGAGGGAGCAAGGCCTGATGTCTCGCACAACCCTGGCTCAGTCTTTATTGATGCTGGAGTAAACTCTGTAGCCAGACACCATTCCTCATTTTCCAGGTCACCTGCCAGGGAAGGAAATTGGACACCACATGTTTAGGTCAGGGACAGAAAGACTACAAATGAAAATAATGTCATTCTTCCTCCAGAAAAGGGAAACAAACACAGAAGACATTTTAATCTATCAACAAAACTCTGCCCTGACTATTCAGCTCTCAGTCAAAGCAGACAACCCTGCCATTTCAGGGCTGTAACCTAATCCTAGCCCCAGGATACACAGAGGAGCAGTGAGGAAAGACAGAGCACTAATCACTACACTGCTGAAAGCTGCTAATGCACATCAGAACAAGACTAAACAAGCCATTGGGTAAAGCAGCCAGGGAGCCATGTCCTCAGCACCCTAATGCCTGCTGACTCAGTTTTATCCCACCTTCTAGAAATAGCTTTTAGCCAGACTTCTACTGTTTGTAATCATCAAATAGCTCAAATGATGATACTATATTTTTAAGAACAAAGTATTTTTCACATTCTCAACATTTTTTCCCCAAGGATTCATTTAGTAAGTGTAAAAGAGGATATAGGCTTTGATGATTTCATGGTGATCATGCTAATTTCCTCCCCAGAGCCTCTGGAAGTCATAGCACAGGATGTATATTTTAACTGGCAGCAATGAAATGGGCATCACATGTTGGCAGAATTGTCCCCTAGCCCCACTTACAACAAGTTCACTAATAAGAATAAAGTCATGCAACTTTTTCTGAACAAAGCTGAAAGGATGGCCTTGCACTGTCAAGAACTGGAGGAAGGTTGGCATGGTTAAGTTTAGCTGCCCATTTCCATTCATGAAGCAGCTGCTGTTTGACTTGCTGAGAAGGGACTTACCTTTCCAGGTCTGACATATGACAGAGGATCAAGAACTCAAAAAGACTCAACTTTTATGGCTAAAGGTATTTCACAAGGCTACTAAGAGCCCCTCTTAAAAATATAAAATAATCAAATACATTTTTTGCAGTTGCAATTCTGCCTTAAAAAACTTCCTATTCCAACTGCTAGAGTTTAGTCATGTAAGCCCTTGTCTCTTGCAGTAGAATATCCCTACAGCAGCTGCACTGCATCCCAACAGTGTGTGGCACAGTCCTCTGCCACAACTCATCAGCAGGTGTGAGAGGCATGTCCATTAAATCAAGCAGCTGGAATCTCAAGGCAAATATACATAAAAGAAAACAGGAGTGCTGATCTTTCTTTCAATGCTTTCTACTGCCTTCATACAGATTATCTACAGAATGTAAGAAATTAAAACAGAGAGCAAGTATGTCCAGTGTAGGACTAGTAAACAGCAACAGAGCTTTGAATTAACTGCATGCTGCATCAACATCCTGGTAGGCAGCCAAGGTGCTGTGGCTGTGCCCCAGCATTCTGCAAGGCTGACACAAGGCCCTTCACATCTGAGTGTATCAAGCTGGTGAGATGTCAACAGAGTTCAGCTGCAAGCAGGTAACAAAAATAAGTGCAGGCTTAGAGCCTCTGTGCTGCTGTGTGCCCTTCTGTTGAGACCACACACACACAAAGCACACAGGCTCTGGGCAGAAGCTGGGTGACTGGAAGGAGGGAGAAGAATGTGCATCTCCAATACAAGTAATTACTTTGTGGTGGGACCTAACCTCCACCATTGGCAAGGAAGGAGGTAATTTGACACACCAAAAAACTAAAAATGAAAAATACGTATCCTGTAATCAGAAGCCTCATGAACAGCAAGACCATCTCTGCCAGAAGTAACTGTAGAACAAGGGCTAAACATCGTATTTAAGTGCTTGAAGAGCTTACTCCCAAAGCTTCCTGGGAAATGCAGAAATGCAAAAATAGAAGTATTTTTTCAAATGCCTGTTTGGATAACTTTTGACAAAACTTCCCCCATATCATGTTGTGCAGAGCCTCTGCTTGCTGCCTCTTGCACCTCTGGGTCGAGCTACACCCGTGGCAGCACTGTGGTTTGTAACATACTTTAGACTTCCTTTGGGAGAGAGGGTCATGGATAAATGACAGCTATCAGTGAAGTCAGTAATTAGCCCTGAACTTTCTCAAATTTGTATCATCTTGCAAGTAGAAGAGAAATCTAGCCACAGGTGACCAGCAAAACAGGGCATGTCCTCTAAGGCTGCACTTCATGATGTTTCTCACCTCTAATCCCCAGGTTCATCACAAATATACAGCTGCTCTAAGACAGCAAGACATGCTGGCCTCCGGCTGGTCATTTTACTCCTCTGGAAGATGACTTTGCTGATTAACTTGACATCCCTGCCATCACCACTTAGATCTGCATAAACTACTCAGTTATTGTGGGCTTTAAAACCAGCCTAACCAGTTTGCAAGGTTACAGATGGTTTCCAGCTACAGCAACACAGTGTTTAACACTGAAATAACTTTGAAGAACTGCATCTAACACTTTTTTTATACTGTCTTTCATGATGTATGGTGACAGCTGTCATTCCAGATGAACAAGTCTGTGAAAGGAAAGAATGGAGGATTGGTCAAATCCCACCTTGATACTCCTCTTCCCTACTTTTTCCAAGGCCCTGTTACACATTCACTACCATAGTCAGTGTTGTGCTACAAGTTACTTTCTTTTGACACATTCCAGCTTACAAACCATCTCTCCTCTGCTCCTAGAGCGCTGCAAGGACATTTCCCACTGTCCTTTCTACTCTTTCTACTCAGCAAGTTGACATTATCTGAAAATCATTCTTAGTTTTTTGTTACAATAGTTCCTTAGCATCATAGTCTACCCTGCCAAGCACTATACTAGTAGAGCAAAGTGGCAGCCCTTCCCTCAACGCCCTTGAAAACTGTTGCACAAAACCAGAAAAATTTAGGCAAGGAGTTAAAATTGAGCAGGCTAATAGATTACTGGGCATGCAGAGAGGTGTGGCACACCCTCCAAGGCAAGAGTATTTCCGATAGAGGGTTATGCAGAACCATGAGAGAGGTTTCATGGAATGATGAGAACATGCAAGAAGGTGCATGTGAAATACTGCAATGAAAGGACAACAGAGGCTGGCTCAAGAGACCCACTGGAGCAAAAGGGAGGCTCTTCTCCAAACCAAGCAAGACATGCTGTGGAAAGACTAAATGACTGGTATCAAGAAATTAGAGGTGTTTGTATCTGACACCATGGAGGAGGTACATGTGAACTATTGAGACAGAGTCCAAAACAAGACGCTGAGAAAATAATCTACATGTTGCCATGTATTCCACATGGACATGAACAGGGCAACACTGTATCCTCTAAGGTGAGACAAAATACTCTGCAAGTCATCCAGATGTAGAGGGAAGAAAACCTAAACATGAGATTTAGCTAGCCAAATGGCTAAGAAAATACACATCCTAAATATTGTCACTTTGGCTGTTAAAAATCTCTTCTCAGGCTTCAAAACACAAACTCTGAAGCTCCCCATTGAACAAGTGATCCTGGCTGTCAGTTCCCTTCCCAGCTGGAACTTCCTATGAACCTCAGAACTCTGTCGTGCAATGACAGTTTAGATGGAAAGCATTTCCCTTTACCTACCCTTTCATAAGTCCATCAATGGTAGGCATTTTGGCACATGGAATACATAATTTAAAGAGTCTACACAGTCCTTAGCAAAATCCCTGCTATGTGCAGAACTGGTACTGTTAAACTGCACACACAGCCAAATGTTAACAGAACATTCATGTTACAAAGCACCCAGGTATTAAGAAATATTTATGAATGTTTAACTCAGTGTCCTTTTGCACATCACATACACCTAAAAGTAGGAATGTTTTAATAATGTGATGAAACAATTTCTCTACAGAACTCATGCCTTACCCAACAAGCAGAATGCATGGTGCTCTACTGACTGAGATATTGCATATTTTGCTATTCTTACTGTCTCATGCAAAGCCTCACCTCTCTTTCACCAAACACAATTCAAATTTTGTTCCCACAGGGCTATTTAATTCCCTCCTAGGGAAACACTCCACCAACCTGAATTCATTTCCACAATTGCACTGAAAATTTAAGTGAAATGTTAAGAGATTAAGGCCAAAAAGTAACTAGGAATTTTAAATGGTCAACTGGAGACAACTGGAATTGGATTTTTCAGATGATTTAGCACTGTTATTATACACTATGCATTGAGCTTTCAGGTTCAGCTGTGAGCACCTACCACTGCTGCAAGTTAAATATTAGTTTCAAATCACGCATCCAAAACACCCATTCATCACAGCAACCCAGGGTTTGCAACACACACATCTAAGATCTCCTGTGCCCAAAACTAAAATTACATTTCTTCAGAAAGCTTTTGTGTACTTTTTCTGTCATCAAGCTTGTCCCACTTTTCCTGCAGTCTTATTTAGCATGCATCTTCCACTTTCTTTTTTTTTGTTTTTTTCTTTAAAGGCAGAAGCCGTACAAGCTGCCAAAGTTAAGTTCAATCAGTGTAGTGAACAATGTTCTCACTGACAGGCAAAATTTTAAACATGTCCTCTTCTTTCCCAGCTGTAATCATCACGAGTCCAGCTTGGTCCCAGATATATGCAGTGTATTGTTAGATGCTATGTATGGGGATGGCAATGCAAGAGATGAAGCTCAAAATGGGACATAATTCCCTTTTACCTTCAGCAAGGTGTCCAAACAGATTTTTTCTGTCCTGTCTTTATTTCAGAGGCCCTAGTCCTGCCCCAGGTTCCATCACCTGCAGTTAAGATGGGCAATGCTAATAAGATCTACTCAACATACCACAAGTGAACTTTTCCTTTTCACTTCCCTTTCTCCAGATCACTACAGCCAAAGGGGAAAACGTGATGCCACGTTTTGCACAATGAATGTTTCAGAGTTCTGAAGTACATTGCAAAGACTGAGTCATTCACATGTGCTTGGCTTTAGGTACAACAGATCCAAGTCAACTTCTATGCTGTACACCTCATACATTATGATGATTTCTAACAGAAATGTGCTCCTCTAAACATCAGAGCTGATGATCAGCATGTGTGATTAGGCATACATGAAAAACACACAATCAACAACGGCTGTGTTTACATGTCAGTATTAATACACACCATTTCTATGTTGGTAAAAGCATTTTAATTTATCTGCATTTATACAGAGATATAAAAAATTAGACATGGTCTCTTAACAATACCATGTGCAGCCTTCTAGGATACTCATATTTCTGTGTAGAACTGCAACGTTTTGTTTCCTTCCTTCTTCCACAGACATGTTATGGAAAGGCAGGGTAGGAAAAGTGAAAAATAAGGTCAAAAATGCTGACTTAACTGTACAGTTCTTTTATCAGAGTTCCCAGAAAGTTTTGCTAACCTTTTTTTAATTATTTCTATCCAACTAATTCTTCAGTCTTGTCCAACATAGCATCTCCTCTACTGAGAAAATGCAAATCTTCTCCAACATTGACTGTTTCACCCTCTCTGATAGATGTACAGAGATACAGAGCTTACAGAATAACTAACAAGATCTCCCTTACTCCCCACATCCTTTTCAGCACTATTCATCAGAGTTTAACAGATATACTTATTGCATGGATAATCAAGTTCCATCAGTGAGTTCCTATGTATTTTTTAGTGGTGTACTCTGTATCTTGCCCTCACCCCTCCCAAGTACAGAGAATGCAAGTTCAGAGAAACAATATGGTTTTCACTTTTTTTTATCCTGAAGTAAAAAGTAAGATAACACCACTACATAAACAACCCACATGAGGGGTGTACCACTGAACCTAATCTTGAGCTGGAACAAAAGCCCATAACACCATCACAGATCACCATCACACAGAAAACAGAAACAAGCATGCAAGGGAAATCTGTAGAATCATCAAGGGATATCCTTATCTATATAAGCAGAATGAAGAGGCAGCTTTTGCCTCCTCCTTAAAGTTCACTGTACAAGCATCAGATAAAACAGCTTAGAGAAAAACAAAACTGAAAACTGAAAGAGATCACAACAGACTGGGTCAAAGTGCTCTGCACAGGTATCAGAAGAGCCATCTCTGAACAGGGTAATGCAGGAAGTTCTCTAATGAGTCAACCTGTTCTCCAGCCAAGCATATTTAAATAATCTCCCTCTTTATGTGTGTTACAGATTTGAGCAGTAGGGCTTCAATTACTTTTCAGTCCATGACAGACCTTATGTTGTCATCATGAACCACAGGGCTTGGATGCACAGCCCTCCTGGCCTCCACACAGCTGGGCCATGTACAACCATACGCAGTCTCATCACATGTGAATAATACACTTGGACTCAGACAGTGCTTAAACTTTCAACAAGGGTCCATGTTCCCAAAGCTGTACCTTGGACAAGTGTTCAGTCCTTGTCTGAGGTTGTTGCCTCTTCACATCTAACAGCAGGATCCAGGGACACTCCCTAGCTCTACACCACAGAAGTACAGCTGCAAACTGCAAGCCAGCAAACTGCAAGGCGAAAACACCTCTAGAAAGAGGCTCACAAGTTGTTTGTGGGGGAAATGACCACTCACTCTGTCAGCAGAAACACTGTGCCACAAACCCAAAAGGGCCTCTGCTGATGCACAGATTTTGGGCATGCTGCTGGACGTGCCACTTGCTGGGGAGGAAGTTCCGTGTCACCGACCCTGCAACCTGAGCTTCTCCAGCCTCCCAAAGGCAAACTGGAACTTTCTGGAGGAATAACTGCTGCCTTGTCTTTCCCCTGGGCTCAAACAGTCCTAGGTACCCAGCTCTGTGCTCCCGTAACACCCCCAGGCAGACATAAGCCTTGTTTATCATGCCTGAAATGCTGAATTCCATCACTACTGCTCCCCCTCTCTCCTTCGTGAGGTGAGAGCCCACACTCATTGACAAACAGTTGCTCTTACAGATTTTCCAGATGGCATTTCCCCCCTCCCAACGTGCACACAAACTCCCACTGCAAATAATGAAACTGAAGCCCTCAAACCAGCTATGACAAAGGAGATACTGTTTGACTACCAAACATTGAGGTCCTTTTTAAAGTGCCACAAAGGGAAAACTAAATAAAGGAACAAAGATGAGCAGCAGCGATACACAGTAATCACAATGCACAGCAGAAATAGCTTTTCTCATAATAAAAGATCAATGTTCATACCGACATCTGTCTTTGCATTGCATAGAGTCCACGTAAAACCCACAGATCATCTGTATCACTATCAAAGTTATCAAGATAGAAACAAAGACACATTGTTCCTTCCAGACATAAAACGGTGAGGGTCAATACCGTTTTTCCTGTGGAGAATTTGACAATTTTCAATCCCAAGTATCTTATCATGTAAAACCAGCCAAGAGATGTCTTGGGGTTACAGGTTCTGCTTTAACCTCCCTTTAGACTAAGACTGTACACAAGCATAGCTGTCAGCTGGGATACAGTCCCTGATGTTTTTTAATTATTTTGCTCAGGGGTTGAAACTGTATTTTTGTAGCATCACCCTTTATATATGTTGTAGTTTGGGATTATTATGTAAATTCTCTCCCCTGCCACTAACTGCCCATGCCAGCAGTTAACAAAAAGAAGTAGTTAACTGATGATCACTTGGGTGGGGGCAGGTTTGTCTCTTTTGGTTTTGGGGACATTATTCCATTCTTAGCTCAGCGGAACGCAGGAGCGGTGGCTGCCGAGGAGGGAAGCTGCTCTGCTGGCTACTGCTGGGGCTTCTGGCTGAGACACTTTTTCTCCTCACCACGGCTGTTTCTCCTGGTTCCTGCATCTGGGATCCCGGGCCTCTGCTCCAGCCTCACCACTGCCTGCACCGTCACACCCTGCCCGTCTCGGCTGGGACAGCGACCCGGGAGAGAGAAGTGTGCAGCTGCTGTTGCAGGACACGTGGTGGTCCCCCACTTTCAGCTTTTTTTTTCCTTCATCTGGGATAAGAGACACAGAGTTCATCTGTGAGCTCACCACTCGTCTGTCTCGCTGGAGAGGGACTGGAAACACTCTGCAGCCAGCCGGGCTGTAACATTGACACTGCTTAAGTAAAACTTTCCTCCCGGAGGAAAACCTGCTGAGTTTTGTTGTTGTTTTTTTTTCTTTCTCTTATGGTGTTGGGGAAGCGGTTTGCACTAGTCTGTTTATATATAGCAGTTAAGAAAAGTTATCCTCCTTGTATTAAATTCCTTTTTTTTTTCTTAAATTTGATAAAGAGTGGTGTGATTATTGTGGAGAAGGCCCCCTCCCCTGCTTGTGGGTAAACATTTTGGTTTTTTTCCCCTCAAACCAAGACAAAATATATGGGAGTCAGGCACAGATTGACAAGGCAGCTGGATTTACAGCCTTAAAGTTCAATATCATTATAAGACTATGATTTTTTTAAGGCATATGGAAGTTATCCACTAAAGCACTGTGTTCAAATACACAGTTCTCTGTCACAGGTCTGAATTTCTCTCCTCATACCCCGTGCAGATGTTGTGAAGGCATATCTGTATCATGGCAGCCACCAGGCTTCAACACACATTAAATGACTTGATGCTCACAGCACCTAAGTGAGCACGAGCTCTCAGTGCAACACTACAGAGAGAATGACATCACTGGTTTCACAACCAGCAGGACTGGAAATGGGAGGAGTATTCCCCTAATATGCATCATCTTGGAAACGATTCCTAGGCAAGCGGCTCCTGTAGTCACTTCACCAAGTTTTGAAAAGGCACTGCAATAGCTCAAGGGTAAGAGAATACCACCTACAGGAAAACACCAAGGAAGTGCAGTTCATTTAGACTATCCAAGCAGAAATCAGGAGGGAATTTTACCACAGCCTACAAACACCTATGGAAAGAGGTTTCTGAGAGGAGATGGCTCTTTAACAGAAAAAAAGGCTACAGTGAGAGCTCATATATGTGGAACTGGCCAGAATGCAAGTAAAGTTAATGATTATTAACAGTAATCACAAGTAAGCACCAAAATGCCCACCTCTAAAACAAAACTGACATTTTTCAGACACACTGCTGCTCAAGTAGAAGTTAATAGGGTTGATGCAGTGACCTACTGAGATTTTGGACATTGGACATATAAAAGTTCAAAAGCCTTCTCATACTTCAGTATGGACTTAGTTGCTCTTCTACAGAGTATTTTCATACAGAGCAACATCTCAGGTACATGGTGTGATTCTTGGGGCGTCCTGCACAGGGCCAGAATGGTTGATGGGCCATTTCCATCTCAGCATATTCTGTGATGCTCTGACTTTAAAACTGCAGATGCTGACAAGGACTGACTGCTGCATTTCCACATAAAAATCACCCAAATACTGACCATCCCCACTAAACAGCTTTCTCCCCATTTCCTAAATGAACACGCAAAAATAAGAAAAATTATAAAGGAAAAAATTGGCAGGAATATGCTCTCAAAAATTATCAGTACGGCTTTGACAGCAACTTTTTAAAGTACAAGTGAATTTCTTTGTTCAGTTCCATTTTCATCAAAGTAAGGGCAGAGGAGGTTCTATTTTCATTGTTCATATTACACTGATTCAGTATTTAGAGAAATACAGAAGCAGGACAATACATCTTCTCTACAGAGGTTATATTAAAAAATTAAATTATTAACTTACTATAAATAGTAAAATTATTATGACTTACATATACACCATAAACTCATGTATACCATGTGTGGGCGTATACATGTATACATATAAAATCTAGGAAGGCAGACCTGAGCCTCAAGCCCACAGGTGCCTCTTTGCAAACAGACAGCACATGACACTGATTACAGCCTGTGGACTCCATACATAAGAAAGCACTTTCGTGTACACAGCCCTGCCCAAGATGAGGGCTGGATTTACTGTTGAAGGGCTATTTTCACTGGAGAAGTGGGAGCCACATTACAGTGATTTTCAGGGTCTTGGCTGCTTGGTTTTGGTTTGTTGTTTGTGATTCTCTTTTTCAAACCACATAGAGAGATGAAATGTAAAACGAAAATTCGAGTTTTAAAAGCATATTATAGGAAAATATAACCTCAGCAGTAAAAACCCAATAACAATACAGCTTACAGTCAGTTTTGGCAAAGCTAAGAGTGAACTAGAAACACACCATTTCAGCCGTCTGTCAAGCCTTTAGCCAAGGCAAGCCGCTTCAAATCCAAGAGTAACTTCAAAGCATTCCTGAACAGGAAAGCATGAACAGGAGGGGCAGGTGGGGACCCAGACTAAACTCAGAAGCAGAGCCCTCAGGGGAGGGCGAAAGGAATGCACTCAGCCTCCTGGCCAGGATTTGAGAAGAGACACCATACCAGTGTCTAGCAGGCTGTCCACTGTCTCTGTCCTGTCAGGTTTGCAAAGTAAAAACCATCTGAAAAGCCAAATGCACACTCTCTGTGAAACACCCCCGCCACCTGAGCTGCTCTCAGAGGACGAAGCACCCCACACGGATGTTGCAGGCTCTGCCTTCACTTTCCTGCCACACATTAGCCCCTCGGCATTACTTGTACTTGGGTGTCATTTATGGATCTCACATGTACAAAACAAGGGACAGTCACCATCCTTAAGTTTGTGCCTACAGCTGAGAAGGTGGAGCATAGGAGGGCAGGGAAGGAGCCCACACTCACATCTCAAGTCACATGGATGCTAATCATAGTCCCTGATGAAACTTCAGTCTTGCCTTCTCCTGGTGTCTGACCCAAAGCCCTCCCTTTCTAAAACACTGCAGAGAATGGAAAACTGAAGACAAACATACACGAAACATAACAGAAAATTAGGCTTCTTTCCCTGCTCATTTACAATTGCCAGGTGAATCTGTGCCCCAAAAGGCCCTGATGTACAGTAAGAGGTCTCCCTTACCCACCAGCCCTATTCCCAGTCTCCCCTCCCAGTTTCTTTATGTCCTTTTGAAGAGTGTTTTCCACTTCGCAACTATGCACTGTCCTTCTCCACAGCCACTCTGCGGTTGTCTCAAAAATGCCTGGGCCCAAAACTAGAAAGCATAAACCTGGTGGGAGAGAGGTGGCAGTGCAACTGGTGTGGATAGGGACACAGTCTCCTTTTTGATGTGACAGCCTGAAGCCCTCCCCAGGCCATATTCATCAGTTCAGGCAAACAAAAGTTCATGGTCAGCCAGCTGCAAGCAGGCAGGTTAAGCCTATAAATCTCTCTAGTATCTTTAGTCTTATAAGTTTATGAAAACTGAATCTAGGAATAGATTCTCATCGTGGGGAGAAACCAAAAAATGCCAGATGTCTTGTACACATCTGCTTTAAAACCGACACCTTCAGAGACACCACACTAGCAACAAGTTGCGAGCATTCAGGAAAGTTTTTCTGCACAAAGCTGGGGAAATAGCCACAATGCAGTGAAGTCAGAAGAGTGAATAAATAGGGAAAAGCAGTGTTTGGACTGTGCTTTTACAGACACTTAAATGTGCTCTCACCTTGAGGTTAACAGGACTTCTCAGAAAAGTTAAATTGAGGCTTATGAGTTTCCCAGGTTTTAAACTTCTAGCTCTTCTTAGAAAAACTTTATATAAGATTTACAATTATAGGAATAGGTCAATTTAGCAATTGTAGAAATTGTGGTAATGGCCAGGTGATGGCCAACAATAGCTCCCAGCAGAAGTTATTTCTTGCCCTGCAAAAGTGGGCAAGAAAGTGATTATGGAGTCAAAACAATCACTCCAACATAATGGCTGAAAGGAAACATCAAATAACATTTTCAGTAAGGTTGTGGGAAATTTGTGGAGGAAAACAAAAAGATGAAAATAGATACTGAATGGTTCAAACTCGTCTTGAATACCATGTGCTGAATGAAGTGAGCCTTTTCCCCAGCCTCCCTTCATGCTGGAGCTCAAAACCCACTACAGACATGGGGTGCCATTGAAAAAGAAGGAAACAACTTAGAAAATCTAATTCCCTCCTCCAACAGGCTGGTCCAGCTGAAGGAGGAGGGTGGAAAGGCAGATAGCACACCAGTATGACCCGTGGGCATACCTGCCCCAGTGCCATGGGGATGAGACTGATGTCTGGGGGTCATTCTGTGCCCACAAAGACAGTAGAACCCTGTTCCAGGACAGGCCACACATCCCCAGCTGTCTCCAACCTGCCCTTTCCAACAGGTCTGTCAGCACGGAGACAAACTCCAGTTCTTAAGGCTATTTTAAAAGCAGGCAGGTACATTTCCCTTTAGGACATCAGACCCATGTGGTACAAGCCACTCCTGTCCACATCATGGCGGGCAGAGCATTAACATACAAGTTAGAAGTGGCACAGGGGGCATCTCAGCATCCAGCAGCACATGGCACACAAGAGGCTGCCTTTGCTGAAATAGTTTGCAGCTCCAGATCACACAAACAGAGTAACTGCTGGTGTGACAGAGATAATAAGAAGTGCAACAGGTACCATATCCAAGTCCACATTATTTACCTATAAGGGCTAAGGGGCCTGGCCCTAAAACACCCTGAGGTTTCCTGCTCTTTCCCCATCCTTGCCTGACCATCAACAGTCACTAGCTTGGGAGAGGATGGCATTTCTGCACACCCTGTGAAAGAACCCACCAGCACTCACAGCCAGGACAACTGCTGAGACTCACCAAGAAACACTGCATTACTAACTTCACTGCAAAGCAAGAACAAAGCGTGTTTGCCACATTCTTTGTGCGTAACGCCAGGCCCTTGGTCCTCTAGAGCTAAGGGTAAAGCACTGAAACGGCATCCAGACCCAGCTTAACTGCTCTGTGCCATCCTCCTCCTCCTCCTCCTCCTCCTCACACCGCTGCTGACTGCAGGCACACAGGTCCACAGCAGTGTGTTTACAGCAGGTGTGCACATACACCTGCAAGTGTCATTCACGAGCCTCCTCACTAGCCTGTTTCCACTCCCAGTCCTTAGGACAGGGGCCTGCACAATCATGAAGCCTGGAAATAGAAAAACCAAGACACTATAGCTGTGAGTCACCAATCTGCCCAGTGGGGTGATTACTCAGAGAATTAAAATGTTTTGGACATTCTATAAATAAGTCACTCAGCCAACCTTATTTCTCAGCTCCTGCCACTCCACAAAATCACTCACAGTTCCCCAGTAGCAGGAGATCAGGCTGGAGCATATGGACCTCCCCCTCCACACCCTGTATCTCCTGGTCCCCCCTCAAAGGACACTGGGGCTCCCAGTATCTGTTCACTTACTTCACCAAGGGGACTGGCATTCATCAGAGTTGTCAGGAGCACTGTGCACCTTCACTGACTAACAATAGAGATGCTTTCAATCTCCAATGTCAAACCTTGCACTGTTGCCATCCACAAAATCCTCTCTCCCTTCTCCCATAGATTCAAAGACTGAAAAATCATCAGCATGATGCCTTTGAGTATCTATCAGAGAACCAGGTTCACTCTAATACTGCAATATCCTCAAATATTTCTGAGCTTCACTGTTTTGAAGCCAATAGGTACAAACATGTCGTGAGCATGATTGCAGGGTTAAGACTAAATAAAACCCCAAACACCAAGAACAACTCCTCCTCCTCCTCGTCTCTTATGAAACACTCTGCAGTTAACAGAAGATGAAATGTTTTCCATTCATTTTCTATTTTTAAACCCACTTGTTAATGTTTCTTGGCTTTTTAAAACATCATTTGACTAGAGCTCTATTAATTATCCAGTAGTCTCAGCAGTATGAATTTCTTCAGGATTCTTTCCCAAAGGAAACTCCCCTCACTTTTAGCCTAGTTTGAAGCTTCTCCCTATTAACTTCCAGAGGAGCTGGGTTTCTGATGTTCCTTGAGCCTGTTTTTCATGCCACAATTATTATCTCCTGTACGAGTTAATTTGTTCACATAAAACAGCTAGGAAATACAAAAACAGAAGACTTTCTGTAGATGAGGTTTCCAGATAATTTCCCAAACCCCTGTCTCATACTGAAAAGCCTTCTCACATATTTAATTAGTTGCCCTCTTGTGAAATCTCTAACAGTTTTCATCAGGTTTTAAGAGTGCATTTTGGGCTACAAATCTGTCTGCCTTTGAAGACACGTCTGGTGGATCTTCACAAACAGCTTAGCTTGTTAATGCTTAGCCACAAGCACTAATCTTTCTCTTTTATTGTGATGCAGCTTAGTACTCTACTGCTTTGTACAGTAAAGCTAATGGTGAAGAAATAAACCAATTATTAGGATTGCAAGTCTGACATGGAGGACATTCATAGTTTGCTTCTCTGACAACCACTTCACAACAGAACAAGCACATGGCACCTCTTCTTCCCATGATTCTTGCACTTCCTCTTTTTCCCCATCAAGATGTTTATAACTGCTGAATTACAGATAACTGTTAAAACTGCTGTGGGTTTTCATAATTTTCTATGTGTCGCCACAGCCACAGAATCTATATAACTGCAGTTAGGTCTTTACAAGATCACCAATGATTTCTTGACAGGCATTATTTTTCTCTCTCTTTTAATTTTTTTTTAAAGGAACAAAACCCTGGAACTTCAGCAATACCAGCTCTAAGACTGGGGCAGCACCTGAAGTCACATTCCTACACATGTATTTAGAACCATAAGTAAGATGACGTGATTCTCATTTTGGGATAACAGAAAGCTCTAGACACTACTGAAAAAAAGTGTAGTTTAAAAGGTCAGTTTGGGGTTTTTTTAATAAACCTGAAAGGGACTCTCTGGAGACCATCTTGTCTGACTTCTCATTCAGCATATGGCTAACTTGGATCAGGTTGCTCAGGGCCTTGTCTAGCTCAGCTTTTAGTAACTCCACAGATGAAGACTTCAGAGCATCTCTGGATAACTTTTCAAATGTCTGACCCACTCCCACGATGGAAATTATTTTTCTAACACCCAACTGGGAATTTGCTTTGTTGCAGACACTATCTTTTGAGCTATCACTGTGTATCTCAGAGGAGTTTAGCTTTGTCTTGATTGCACCCTTTGATGAGACAGTCAGAGACAACAATAAGATCTTTCCTTTCCTTTTCCTGCAGAGAACCAAAAAAACCCATCTCACCCTTCCTTTACATATCATGTTCTACAATATGCAGACTTCATGGTGATCCTCATTTGGTTTACCATTCTCCATTCATCTTCAACAATCACAGATTCAGATATGTGGAATCAAGTGTATTTCTGGCCCTTCTTCTACTTCTTTTGATGAACTTGTGACTCGAAATGTTTACAATGCAAAGTCAGCAACCTCTGCAAAAAGCATTCACATGCACCCTTAGCACATCATCACCCTCTACCTTCATTAAAGTTGTCATCAGCCGAGATGTGGGTCAAGGGAGACTGGGGTCGAGAGTCCCCACAGAGGGAATAGCTGTGTTCTGCCTGGATGAGGGGTGCTGGGGATGCTGGAGACAGTTCCACCTCCATTATTTCATTCTTCTCAGACAAGAAGGGATCATTCAACAGCTGGCCTAGGACATCAGGTGAAAACTCATCCAGGAACTCTGTGAAGTGCTGTGGAGATAAAAAAGGGAGAAGTTTATCTCCTTGACTGCCTGTCATGCCAACAACAAGAGAGGATTGATCAGAACAATCCTGGATCTGCACTGGGCATCAGTGCCAGTCAGTAGCAGGATCTACCAGCCCTGTCTAACAACCTCCTCCTCCTCCTCCAATCACTCCTTCAAGCTGAAAAGCTACAGTTAGAACAAAAGTCCCCTCACGGGACATTACAACAGAAGAGCCTGTCACTAACTCGCAGCAAAAATGGAAAATAGAAGCATGGTATGTCTGTATGGCCAGGCTTTGCAAACAAAGATCTGGGCAGGGCTCTCCCCACGTGGGTGTGCCCTTCCAGCCTGCACAGTGGATTTTTTAGGTCAGGCACAGCGTGTGCAGAACTGGCCCCACCGTTTAAGTCCTGAGGTCCATCTGCCACGGCCGAGCGAGCTTGGACAGTGACAGTGAAGTCCTCGGGACTGTCACAGCAGCCGGTACTAACCGGGGCTGACCCTGCTGAGCATCTGAGATCTGACGGGATGGGATGGCAGGGAGGCATTGAACTGCCAGGGGATGGTCCGCACTGAGACTCGAATTCATCCTTGGGATTCAGAGTCCAGAGTGCTCTCCTTTACACCATAGGACCGCCCAGAAGCATGGTACTCCTGTCCTGAAGTGGCCTCCTCCACCCACTACACAAGGTACTCACTACAGTGCACCACCAAGAATTTCCCCCAGATAGAGTGAAAGATCCTGCAGGACGTATCATCAGAACATTTTGTGTGTGGAATAGAACACAGTGGGTTAATGTTCACTGAAGCAGAGAACAAAACTGAAACACATTCAGATACAGACTCTGACACCACATACGACTATTTAAGCTGTGCAGAACATTCCATGTGCTCCAGGAAAATGGGTCCCTGCACATCCGCAGCCAAGCCATCATGACACTTGCTAAAAAATGGGGTTTCTGACTGATGTATCTATATTAGAAGTTGACTTCTACGTAGGACTAGAGCCCATATCCAGCTTCTAGACCCCAGAGCTAAAGTTCCTGACAGCCAGGAGTGATTACCACTTTATCTATTACACTGAATTCATTACACCAGCAGCACATGTTTTATCTGTATGTAGTAGGATAACTTTTGTTTTGTTTCTTACTCAAAATGAGTACAAACCAAATCTTGCAATCAACTTCCTTGAGACTCCAAAGCAGTTCCCATTAACAGACAAAAAACTCTGCCTCTGTTTTGTTTCCAATGTCAGAAAACTACACCTTGACAGACGAAGAAACTGCACTGCAACAAATCACCCCTGCTCATCTCATTCACATAAAGGATTCTATTTTTGCACAAAAATACTTGTACAATGAATTGTAAAGAGATTTTCTGAACAATCAGGTATTATCTATCATCTTACACAGGAATCTCTGTCGACTGAAGCATGATGCTATAAAAGTCTAAGTTTGTTTGATTTGCTCTGTTTTCATAAGTAGTATTGATCTTGGCTCTTCATCTTGCTTTCTCCTGCAGAAACAAACACTGAAATTCAAGATTTGGCTTCCTCTAGGCTAAGCTGAGAATTAAACAAGTCAATATTTTATAAACCCACGAGGGAAGCAGTGTGCTCACACCCTCATGCGCTCACATTTCACAGCTCCAGCAGCACCTGTGGCCTTACAGCCTGATGCTGGAAAACCCTGAGCACAGCCAGCTCTCAAAGAGATCCCTGGAAGTTTGAGCACCTCTTCCAAGATGTTTACAAATGTTATTTGTGCCTTTTTAAAAAATCAGTAAGTCTTCAGGCAATTCTGACCAACACTGAGGAAAAGAAAGTATTTACTGAACTTACAGCAATAAACAGAGGACCACAGTTGCCATGCTGGAATAGCAAGCAAGCTCAAGAAAAGACTTTACAAATGGCAAAACAGACTTGTAGCCTAATCATTACTTACTGTAAATGATAATACTCATAATCAGACTCTCAGAGCACTCACAAGAGGGTCACGACCACCTTAGAAAGCCTTTTTTAATTTTAATTTTGATACCCAAGGACTCATTAGCACTTGTGATCCAGGTGCTTTCCAACAAGGATAGAAGTATAAACTACAATTCCCCAGTACGCAAAGAGGATACAGAAAGGATGCACAAGACAAGTGGAATCAACTTGGTGCATCAATAAAGACACCAAATAAAACAGAGCAGGCAGCTATTAAAGTGTAAGTAAGGGACAGAAATACTTCCCAACTCTGAAGAAGTCAGGGATGAACCTGTAAAAAAGCAATGCCTTTCTTAGGGACAATGTTCTGTCCCACAGTCTACATATTTCTTTTCAATTGGACTACCGGCAGGAGGCAACGAAATTTGTTTACATATTTTCCTAAAAATTGAACGTTTTCTTCTTTCTAATTCTTGTATGCTTTATACCAACTGATGACTAGCAGATACTGAAATACGGCTGTTACAGTATTAGTACCCTGGTTTCCACATGCAGATACTGTGCCACCAGCATCATCTAATTCCAGGATGCCATCCTTGAAAATATCATACCTATGTGCTGACTTAGTCTGACACTATTTAGATGTTATAATTTAAAAGACTCAGCTGAAAAGACAACATGACCACAAGCTATTCAGCTATTTTTGGCAAATTCACAAATAAAGATTTTTATTAGCCTTCTGTTTATTACTGGTTTTATATGGTCAAAAATCTTATCAAATATTATTTTACTTCTTCCATATGACTGAAGCTACAGGTCCATCAGTTTTTATTTTTTTTCCCGTTCTGAATGGGGAATTTTCTTAAAACCACTTCAGGAAAAGCAAAGGAGGAAACAAACACTCAACTTCAGAAAACCAGTGAGAAAGAGGACCTTTGGCTGGGAAAGGATGTTCACAACATGTTCATCAATATTTGTGCTTTCTCCTTGACATGTGCAGCTGCAAAGCAGCAAGCTGTGAGGAAGAAAAGAATTTGTGTTTACAACAGAACTGTCTGACAGCAACTAAATGGTTTATTCGTTACAATTCTGAAACTTATTTTTAATGGTCTGTGATATAACTCTGAATACTGATCAACAGACAAACCTAAAACAGCTGCCACAGGTCAGACTGCACAGCTACGGAACTCAGTGAACAGACAATTTTAGGGATCTGAACTTCTCACTGAGTGATTACAAAACACACCATCACTTGACTTACAGGAATCTGTCATGTGTTATACATTTCTCTACTACAGTGAATGCTTACAGCTAGGTCACTTTTTTTTCTTAATAAAACAACTGTGTCGTTGAAAGTGGCTCCATTTGCTTAGAGAATTCAAGAAGAAAAGGCATCTGAGCAGCAGCTAAAACAGAAACCATCCAGGAAGAGTTAAGATCTTCAGCTTCTCAAAACTTCCACCTACATCTAAGCTGCTCTTTCTGTCTTTTCCAAGCACGTTTTCACACTGCCAACCCTCCTCCTCCTCCACCTCCCCTCTCTGCTTCCAGATGCACCTTAGCGGTCATCAGCCACTTCCAAAGCTGGAAAGCCCTGGAACAACCCTCAAATTTGATACAGCAGCAACCACTCCTGCACTCAGGAACAGGAAAGTGCAATTTAGAGAGGAAACTGAGATTTTACACTTAGAACATATACACATATATGTACATTTGCTTGCAACACAAAGAAACTGTGGCTGTGGCTTTCAGTTTGGCATCTTTCACCCAGAGAGTTCACCTTTAAAAAAAAAAACAAAATCCAAACCAAACCAAACCAAACCTAGAAAAGAGCACTTGCATTGAAAATCTGCCTTTTCTTCTTCTTTTCTTTTTCGTTGTTGTTAAAATACTTCTGTAGACGGCTCCGTTCGCAGTTTCCTGCTATCCTCACACCCCACTGGCAGCCCCAGCACTAATTGTAGACATGTGTTGGTACAAGGAGTCTGTTTGAATTACTAAACTATTTTCTCCACATAGCAAAGAGATGTGTTCAGCTGGGATTTTAACCTCTGTAAAAAGTCAGGGATCTAGGACAGATGTAACCTTATCTTTCCCTTCCTCCAGAACCCTGAAAAGACAAACAACACAGCAGCACTGGGGTTTACCGACAGAAAGCAAGTTGCAGCCCCCTGGAGTTTCCCCACCCATCTGGCTGGACATTTGGCCATGCCTGTGACCCAGGGGTGCTTTGGGGGAGCACAAAGCACCTACAGACATCACCTCGCGGTGAGCAAACAGAGGAGAGCTCTTACATCCGGGTGCACAGTAGATTTTGGACAGCTCTTCGAAAGTAGCATTTGGCTGCAGACCAGCTGGGCCGAGGGCTCTCCACAGCATCTGCCTGTTCCTGCCACACAAAGGCCCTTTTCTCCAACTGCCTAAGGAACGAGGGGCTTTTTTCTTTCTTGTCTGATCAAATGAAGACCTCTGAAATAAAACAGACTCAGGTTTTGCTTGGTATGTGGCAATGTTGGCTTCTCCACCAGGTGACCTGAAGCCAGACAAGAGCAGAACTAGCCCCAGTTGTCTGAAGATAATAATCATGACTAAAAATGAAATAGTCATGTTCAGAAAACCGACTTTCTAAGAAGTCACTAAAAAGGAAGGAAGAGAAGTCAAGAGCCCCAAATTATCCTTCATAATTATATTTAAATTATTAAGCAAGTAAGAGGCTTTGTTGAGCCTGGAAAATGCACTATTAGCTCCAAGTCCCACACACCAACTGTAGCAGCACAATCCACACTTTCCAGCAGAGCCACCCCAACACACCAGGGTTATTACCATTCAGTAACTCAAGATATTACTTTTCTGGTAGTTAGTGACTCTCTCCTGGCTCACCCTGAGGTCTCCCCATCCTGGAGAGACCTCCACAAGAGAAACCATCAGACAGGAGCGTCCCTTCTATACAACAGGCATGCATGGGATAAAAACAAAGCCTATCATGCATCTGTAGGTACAAAACAGCCTGATATTTATCTCTTGTAAGGCTTGAGCAGCAATAATGAGGGGTGAGAGGAAAAGGATTGCATCCTTGCTTCTGTATCAAAGGAATCAAGAGTCCATGTAATGTACAAGGCACTGCTCCCAGAGAAGAGGAGGAAAGAGAGTAAAAAGGAGAGACCACAAATCAACCTCTGCCTGTTGGGGAAGCACAGACATGCACCACAGACATGAATTTCCCCCTTCCTTTCACCCCCAGTTTAAGACAATAGGATGAAAAGGGAATAATTTCTTCAGCAGCTCTTTTGTGGTTTATATAACAAAGATGCATAGGAGATAAAACAATATATCACAAAAGACAGCAGCATTTCTAGTTTGAGCAACAAGCAGCTCGAGAAGTGTGGCTAAATGGAGATCCCACCTCCTCTTCAAGGAACCAACCACACATTTCACAGACATCTGGCAGCTGCTTAAGGGTAGCTGAGGAGTTCTGGGTAGGAGCCACAGCTGCTCAAGAAAGGCCTCAAGCTCTGGGGCTCCCAGGCAAGGCACCAGTTGTTAAAGATGGGTCACACAGGGTGGTCAGACTTCATGTGTCGAGCTCCAGACTCGACTGCATGGCAAGGGCTGTAAAAGGCATCACACACCTCACTATCAGCTCTGCCTGTGTTTCTACAAGCAACATCTACTCAGAGGGCTTGGACCAGAGACCTGTCCTGTTCAGCTAACAAAGAACCGTGCCTAGAAATGCTGTTCATCAAGGACTGCACACACAAGCCTACCAAAGATGACAATGTACCAGAGATGTCCCTGACTCTCTGCATGCCCAACCCCAAAGTTAAACCCCAAGGCACGAGCTAAAGAGCTTTCTCAAAGGCAGGTGTTTTCATCCCAGATGTGGTGGTGGAGCTGTTCAATTTCCTGTTGCAAGTTCACCAGTGATGGACTGGATGTTGTCAGTGCACACCAGCTTCCAACAACCAAAACAACTGTCCTCAATACTTGCTGCCATTTGGGCATCATTTAAATTGCTGAGTGTCAAACAAATTCTGCAGATTTTCAGGTACATCACTTCTCTCAGCTTCATCCCTTTCTAGAAATCTTTTATGCTTGCAGCAGGGAAGCTCACCACCACATCCTCTTCTTCAAATTCAGCCACAGCTTGTTTCACATGGTACTTATCTTTGTCAGCTTTGAGAAGAGCTACCAATGGAGCCCCTGTAGCTTCACCCCTGCAATTCACACAAATATGCCCTGCAAGGAACACAAGAGCTCCTCTTCTGGCATGGGGTGTGTTGATACATCACTGTTATGAGGTACAGATTCAAGCTCCTGCGATGTTCCTCTTACAAGGGTGAGAAATGAAGCAGAGCCTGGCAGGAACACAAGATTTTTTCATGAGACTGATCCCAAGGATGGGGGCTGAAAGAAATACAAGACCAATCCTTCAGAGTCCTTTACCAACATCCTCACGAGGAGAGAGTGGAAGAGAGGAAGGCAGCACCCTGTAACAGTTTGACGTAGCAGGGTGTGTGTCTTTGGTGTGCATTTTAGACAGAGGAGGAATCAACTATTTTGACAGTGAATATTTGAAAACATTAATATAACCACACATGAAGGAGCTGAACTCTTGATTGCTGAGAGACCCCTTGGACAGACCACAGTATTGAGTGTGAGACTGTAAACACATCTGATTGCTTATTCTTAAACAGGACACAGAAATCCTCCCTCTCAGACTTATGAAGGACCAAAACAGCTGGAAGAGCTTTCTGATGGCAGGACAAAAAGTCTTGAATGCAGCCAGAGCAGTAAACAGACAGACTGAGGACTGTCAACAGTCCCCCAAGTCACGCCTAAAACATAATGCTAACACAGCAGAGTGATTTATCCTGCCATGGTTTCTGTATCTGCCAAGGACAAACAGAGGAAACCTCAGATTTGTAGGCATTTGTGTACAGTGTAAAAATCAAAACCAAGATTCAGAGAAATAATTACTCAATATTTTACTCTACTGTAAATTTCTTTACTGTCTAGTCAGTAACTGTACTGAAATTACATTATTTGTGGGAGTATATGAAGAGTAACATGAAATTGGTATTTGAAAACAGCAAAGAGATCCACCATTATAGCAGATATGATTGTTCAGTCTCACACCAGCATTTACTCGTTTTAAACATTAAAAAAAATGTGGACAGACTGAAAAAAAAAAATCCACTAAGTGAATAACATACAGGTTGTGTCATCAACAAAACAAATGCCAGGAAATCCAGAGCTAATAGATTTATATGGTAATTAAATCTGTACATCTTCCCAACCTGCTCAAGTTACACAGTTGGAAATGCTGAAGTTCATGCTGAGCAAATCTTATAATCCACCCCATTATGTACACATGCATGCACACACTTCATTGCAAACACTGAAGTATTTCCACCCCACAACCAGCAAAGAAGAGATGTGTTTACTTTTAACTAGTCAAGGAGACTTTTCAAGTACCACGCTTACTCCTTTGCCTTTCTGTGTTCCAAAATGTTCTTTCATTTTCCTTAACACCCCTTGTTTTCCCTCAAAAATGTATTTTGGATTTAAAAACATAGTTAAAACTCAAATTAAACTTTAGAATAGCTAGGACAAAGTATGGGTTGAAAGGAAAAAATAAAGAAGCCCTTGTGCAGCTAAGACAAGGGTAGTACAGTGTCTTTTAAGTCCACTGTCTGCAAGCAGAGGAAAGGATGCTATTGCTCATTCCTAGCCCAAGCCTCTCAGGAGTCACGCAAAATAGGAAAATCCATTTCACATTCCCCTGCCCTTCCCCCAGTGCATAGTTCTTGGATCTAGTCTAACTTTTCAATAGGCTAAGCACATGTTTTGCTATTTCCCACCCTCTACCCAGAAAAGCCAAAGCCAGAGAGGAGTGAGTCACTGGGGCCAGAGCACCAGAGCAGTGAGTCATTGAGCTGGAAGACCTTCAATAAGGTTCCCCCCATCTGGGTCCCTGACTGAGACCTCTAAGTACATTATTAATTCTGTTGCAAGTGAGCATCTGGATTTCGTTCTCAGGTCAGATGTACTCATTCTTTTGTCTCAACTCTTCTCCCCCCACCCCTTATTTTTTTGCCTCTTACACCAAGCTCACTGGTATGCACTTCATTCGTCTCCTAAATCAGCTCTCAGGCTGCCAGCTTGAGCAGCAGAACCAGAGAAACCTGAACCTCTCCATCACTTCTCCCCAAGCTCTCCTCTTCACCCATTGAGCAGCAGGGTCACAATTCTTTGCCATCAGTGATTGCAGAGGCTGCAAGACAGGCCTGACTGACCAGTCTGCATTTCAGGAGCCTCCAAACCAACAAGAGTAGGGGCAAGTCTCTCCTCCCACCTCCAGCTAGTGTGGCTTATGCTAGATAGGGAGAATAGCTCAGCTTCTAAAACTTAGTCATTGGGGTCTCCAATGGTTTTTGGCACCCACACAAGATACTTAAAGAGACCAGTTATGTATTAAAAACTATATAGTGGAGAAAAAAAGTATATTTGTTTGGTTTTTTTCCCCAGCTACGCTCCAGGTATGCAATGCCAGTCATAAATATTTGTTGAGTTATAGTATTAATTTTCTGTATTACACCCCAGTTACACCTACAGGTTCTATGGAAGGAACTTGCATTTACCTCAAGTTTTACATCAAACCAGTGCCTTCTGTGTAACTACATAGAGTTTAGCCAAAAAAATAAACAGTGAAAGAAAGCTTTCAGACAAGTTGAAACCTTTGTATACAAATTTTACAATTAGTCAGTGAGCATTTATGGTCTTGTTTACTATCCAAAAGCTCGGCAGCAGGGATAACATTTTGTTGTTGTACAGCTGGTTTAACTTATGGCCACTTTTGAAAGAAAATAGTTACTTCAGTTTCTTCTTGACTGGAGAAGCATATTAATATTATATCAGCCTTTTATAACATTTAGGCACACTGCACTTGGTTTCACTTATCATCTTCCATCACCATGGAAATGGGAGGGGACAAAAGCAAAGAAAACACATCTCAGTCCTCATGTAACAGCATCCCTTGTTGATGGGTACAGATAAGCCTTTTCTGAAGGGCACAGCCAGCACGGTTCCTGTATTTTAAGCAAAATCCACTAGCCTTGTGTGCATTTTAGAGATCTTAGAATATCTCAAGTTGGAAGGGACACATAAAGATCATTGAGTCCAACTCCCAGATGATTTTACAGTTGCAACAGGAAGGAGGAGAGGACAACAAGGGAGAGAAGTCAGAAGTCACAGACACTGTCCAGCTGTCCTACGTGGAGAAAAAACCCTCTTCCCAAGGGTGACTAGCACCATACAATTCAGGGACAGTTACTTGAAAAAAAGATGCTGTAACCTGCTCATCTGCTCACCCTGAAAGGTTCTCGTCACAGCTCCCACATGTTCAGTAACACTTGCAGCTCCCACCCTCTCCCACGGGCACAACCTCCCAGAAATTATCATCCCAGTGGGCACGCTGTGCCAGGATGCCATTAGGAGACCTCAGAAAAATCATGATTTCACATCTAGGTTCCCATTAGTGCAGGGGGCCTCCTGCAGAACACAGATGCTTTCCAGCTCAGCTGTTTCATGTTTAAAGTGTTTGCCACAGCCCCCTCCCTGAGCACCAAATTAGTATCTTTCAAAGGAGGATCTTTTATTAGTCTGAGTGGTGTAGGTAGGAAACAACTTGTGCTCCATCAGCAGTGCTTGCTGCATGCTCTGGTTTGGCAGTCCTGACTGACAGGACACCTGACATTTAAAATAAAAATACTTATTTTCTTCTTCAACTATGTTTCTTCATTGATGGTTGCAAAGCCTCAATGGCAGAGTTCCAGCTTCCAGGAGCCATGATTCCTTCTTTTTCCTAACACCGGCTGCAAACCTACACAGCACCCTTCAAAATTCTGCTCTTCAATTAAAACTCTAAGGTTATTATAAAAGAAGTAAGACTTTATGATCAGTATTGGTAGCTTAAAGTGAGACTGGACTTTTTATTTCACAAAAGAGTTAGTAGGCTTTGTTTTGCAGATTCATAGTACTGGGAGGAGAGTTTTATTGGGTTGGTTGGTTGATTGTTTCTAAGAATAGAAGCATGAAAGCTGAGGCTTGAAAAGAAAGGGCACAAATTTAAGCTCCTAAATGTTTATTTCAGCATTCTTTAAGTTCTGAAGAGTCAGACTATCTCATCAAGTGCCTAAATGCAGACACCCTGAGTTGATTATGGAAAATAGGAATACGCTTTTATAAAAACTGCCCCGAAGTTCATGGTTAAAATCACAGATGCGTGTCAAGTTTTAAAAAGAAAAAACATGCCACACACACATAACCCATTCCTGAACTCAAGAAACAGGTACTTAAGCACAATGGAAGGAGAAAAAAACATGGAGTGGTTTTGCAGAACAAATTCAAAGAAATCCACAGGTTATATCACCCTACCCAGGAGATAAACTTGCCTGCCTGATTCAGAGCTCAAGGATCAGCAGCCTTTGGCTAGCAATGACCTTAGCTGCCATGGGGTTTAGACCCTGCCCAGCAGAAACTGCTGCCCCCTCTATCACACAGATATCTACTATCAGGGCAGGAGAAACAACACTGCCAGGACTTTGTGTTCAGTGCTGCTGTCACTGAGTGTTACATATTAAGTACTATGCACTATAAAAGTTGGTTAGGTGTTAAATCCTGTTCCAGCCTGTGATCCGGCCAGACAGGGAAACAAACAACTACATTAAAGAACACCTTGCTTTCAGTAGAAACATCTTGGGTTTTGATCTGATATACCTTTCATCCTTCCCATACACTTGCACTAAGCCCAAACACCGTGGATGCACACAGAGCTGCTGCTTTGTCAGCAGCAGGTATAATCAAAGACTTCCCATCCCTGAATGTCAAAACGCTCCCAGTTTGCAACTTTGCAGCACATTTCATGTCAAACCTGCTACCGTCCCAGGAAGCAAAGAAAGAGCACAACAACAGCACTTGATAATGAAAACGCTGGGGAAGAACATCCCTACCTTCTACCTGAAAGGGAACATGTCTTTTGAAGCCATGACACTGGAGCTGCTTTGGATGAGGCAGCCCTACCAAACGCATTCCACAGCAAAAAGCCTTGCATTTTGAAGTCACCTCCAGCTGTACCTCTGTACCATGAGATGGGTATTTTCAAGACACCCACGGTGCACTTGTACAGCTTTAACTCTACAGAAGTTTGAACAGAACCCCACAGAAAGGGCTTTGGCAACTCATTTTGTATGGCCCAGTACTTCCATCAGCACTTCTACTCTGAGGAAAGATGCGTTTCATTTCATGTCACCTCAAGAGTGGGAGTGGGTCACTGGGTTTTCACTGGTGTCAAAGGCAGACTAGTTTGTTTTGAAGCTCTACTGAAAGCTCTAGAAAAGAAAACAAAGAGGATATGAACAAGATCAAATAAATATATACTCAAAAGCATGCGTAGCATTTGTCTAGACAAATTATTTTAAGATTCTCCTTACTTGAGAGCTGATACTCCAATTTCCTATGACAAGTCTTTTGTCACAGTGCCAGGAAACATTACTTCAGTCAACTTTATAATAAATAAATAAATAAATAAATAAAAAGGAGTGATACTGCACTAAGGTTCAGGACCCAAAAATAGCAGTAGATGGAAACATCTGTGTCCTAAGACCAGGTCTTAAACAAAACCAAACTTGTGTGCACATTTCTCCTCTCTGCTTCTTTCCAGAGATGCAGTGACCAGTGGAATAGCTTATTTAGCAACATGTGTGCTGGCTCTTTCCCCTCACAAGTCCTGGTGATACAGGAGAGACTTTCAAACCAATGCTGCCTTAATTTGCCAGTGAATTGACATTTTAGCTTCTTTCACTAGTCCTCCTCCACTCAAAGCACCCTTCTCCTTCATCTGTACCTCCCCTCTGTACCTTCCATTTCCAGACCTTTGCTCCCAAGCAGGTGAAAGAGAGGCCAAGCTACTCATTCCCTTGCAGGATGTAAAGAAGTTGAGTAGAACTGGGAATTAAGCTGCAAACTGCAGTCAAAGACCCTGGAAGAGCAGAGCCTTTCAGAAAAGCAAGGGTGCAGAGGGAAAACAACAGGAGGAGGCAAAGTCACAGTGCCTGGAAAGGGATAAAACAAACCCATGACAGATAAGCAGCATATTAAGGTTGTGCAAGAACTTCCTCCATCCCCAGCTGTGTATTTTCACCAAATGTCACTGACTTTCGTGCCTTGCCATTTTAAAACTGCCCATCTTAAAGTGGTCACTCTGGTGACTGCTATGGATTTACTCTCCTTTGTTCCTCCCCACCTGAAGGGCAGGTTGAAGAAGGAAAGGGGACCCAGTAGGGGCTGACACTGTGTCCCCAGTCAGAGAAACAAAGGCACACAGCTGTGGGAGAGGTGCCAGCACACTGTCAGGCAGCACAGCCCTACCCTTCTCCTGAAACAAACACTTCCTCCAGCCCAGTTTCTGCAGTACTAAAGAGATGGTCAAGCTCTTCAAGATACTCCCTTAGAAGAGAGTATCAAGAGAACCTGAGAGAACATCTTTAACCAAGAAAGAACCAATGCTGATAGTAAATCATCTGTGAACATTTCAGCACGTGTCTAAACCAAAAAACCCACAAAAAACCCCACACTGCCATGTCACCATGGCAGGTGAAGAGAAAACCACACAGGGAAAACAACTCTGTTTACCATGGAAACATAAGTATTACATATTTGGGCTACTGGAAGAAAGAAAAAATTACTGAGAATCATAATCAAGAAAACAAGAAAGAGTTAATAGAAAATACAATTCAGAGGGAAAAAAATTTGCTTCAGAGTTTGTCAGGATCCAAGAGAGTGTTAATTATAGATCAGGTCATTACTTGACTGCAGTTATTGTGGGGAGAAGAAGGAAGATCAAAATGTTTAATTGAATATTCCCGGGAGGGGGCGGTTCTGAATTACTGCCTTTTATATAAGAACGGATGATACAGCCATCCCACAGGATGGTAATGAAATTACTTTTATCCCAACAATAACGGAAGAGAATATAAAAACAGCTACTCAAAGCTGGCCAATTTAATTAGTAGAACTAGAAAACTTCCATCTGAAGAGCCTCAACAGAGCTTCTAAGGGAGTTCTTAGAACTATTTTCAGTATGAGACAATACTGATGGACTGCGAAAAATAATATGAAAATATTTAAGTGTAAACAAAGCAACCAAAGTAACAGCAAATTAATGTACCTACTGTTCATTTCTGATAAAGGGAAGAGGTGGAGAAGGGGGTAGTTAAAAGTCCAAGAACAAAAGGGAGAGAAATCTAATTTATGCTTATAATTTCACAATAACTGATAATCTAGCTTCTCTACTTTTATTTTTTTCTGTAATAATATTACAAGCTTAATACCCCTTGGAATTGTCAGGCAATTGGCTTGGTGCTACATAAAATGAAGCTGGAGTGAGATGAAGTGAACAGGCCACATTCAGTGTGACAAAGAAATAAGAAATCTCCATATGTGAAATACAAATAAGATGATTGTGCCACATGTTTTCAGTGGGTTCCCACGGGGATCAGTTCTTGGACCCAGATGCTGATGACCTGAGAGAAAAAGTCACCACCACTGAAGGTTGCAGATGATACAGCATAAGAAGGGGCAGCAAGTAATAAAAAGGTGAGGTCACAAAACCAAAATACAGAGTACTTCTTAAGCAGCCATAAATGAGTGACATATCTTAAATAAAGCTGAAGGTAAAAAAATTAAAATATCTTATGTTGCAAATAAAAGGCTTCAAGTCACACTTGGGTGACTGACAATCAGAAGAGACCCCAGGACTCTGGGAAAGACATGGCTGAAGGAGCACCTGTAGAACAGGTACCACAAGTGCTGAGCCCTGGGAAGGAATTACTGCAAATATGTGGTCAGGCTTCAAATGTGGGAGATTCCTTGCTGCACTCCAGGCTGAGCCCCTCAGCCAGTGTTGAGGTTTCACACAGTTCCAGGAACAGCCAAGCACTGGGGCCCCTTACACGGCCATCCCTTGCTGTAGGGCCAGTGCTGGGCTCACACAACCAAAGAATAGCAGGGAGGTACTGCAGAAACTTTGCCTTTTTTATGTACTTAGAATTCTTTTTTGTTTATACTTGCTTCTTAAATAAGGCCTCATATTTAAAAGGCACCCTGTAAAGCTCAACCATCAGCTACAGGTTTGCACTACAGCCTCATTCCAGTCACACAGCCTGTTGCACAAATCTGTGTTCCCTGCAAACCGCAAAACCCACGGGTTTAAGGACTTTGGAAGATGGAGGGGTGTGAAGCACAAATTACTCTGTGCTCACAGTGGATGTGGCTGCTACTGGCCAAAGCCAGGCTCCAGTTCTATACCACCAAACTTCAAAAAAAATGTTGAACAACTGAAGAAACCTCAAAAATCATTGTAGAGATGAAAATCCTGCCTCAAAATAAAAGCAAATAAGAAAGGAAGAAACCAACGAATTCAGCTTATCAAAGAGGAAACAAATGCAGAACATGGACATTCTTTAAGTACTGAAACAGAGAATAAGGTTCCAGAGAATGGCTCTTCTAGCTTGCAACTGAATTTACAGGTTGAAGCAAGATCCATTCATCATAGGTATAAAGGGTTGCAATATTAAAAAAAGGAACAGTGAGAATTCTTTGACCCAAGACATTCTTAATTGAAGACTAGAGGCTGCCCTACAAAGATATGTTGGAATTCAAACAGGAAACAATCTGGGGAAGTTTTATAGCCCTTGATTTATATCAGGTTAAAATAATTCATCATAATTGTTTCCTTTGGCCTTCTTGCAGCAAAACAAGGTTGTTTACTAGAGTGGCAGCATGTTCCGGAGAAACTGATACACACTTGGAGCTGGGAAACCTGCTGATGCGGCTTTGCATTCCTGTACTCCAGATAACTTGATACTCTTATCAGGAAAGCATCTGGGGAACACAGTTCAAGAACTGAGGTTTAAGACCAAAGGTTGTTGGTGTTAGACACAACCCACCCGCTTCAAATAATACAGTGCCTGATAAAATTCAGTGGCCAGCACATCCCACAGCACTAGCCCACTGAACGACTTCTCCCTTTGTTTATTTTTAAGGCTGGGTTCTCCAGCTCTCCTGCATGAGTGAGTCAGCTTTCCTTCCCATTCAGAGGGTTTGTGAGGGCTGCAGACATCCCAGCACCAGCTGGGAGAGGAAGTTCCTACCACTTGCCATCACTCCAAGAGTTGCACCTCAACAGAGAGAGTCCCACAAGAAAGATTTGGCAACCTTGCACTGGACTTCAGGGTTGCTTTACCAAAGAAACTTAAAACACAAACACCCAGCAACACCCATGCATGCAAACTATTCCCTATCCTTTAGAAACCGATCTGTTTCTCAGGATCCGAGGGGCAGCTGTAATAGTGCCAAAACCCAAGGAAATACCTGTGACAAACTGCAAGGACTCAAAAGCACAATGTGTTGTGATCATTTTCACAGTCCACGTTTAATTTCCATACCAGATTTCAGTGGTGATGGGAGACTCCCCATGAGCCCAGGCAAGAGGAACTATGGAGTGCCTGGGGAAATTAAAAGGGCGCTTCCACGTGGAGGGACCGACTTCAAAAGAAGTCATTTAGCACTTGCTCATTTCCAAGTCTCTTTTAAGCCTCCTAGTTAGCAAAGCTCCATGTTTCTGGGCATCTCCTCTATGGCTTATCATCCTTTCCAAGTGCCAAGTTTGCAGCAGCAGAAGGCTGCCTATAGCAATCAGAGGCAAGCAACGTTATTCTTGCTCTCAGGCTGAGAAAGAGCACAAACACAAGTATATGCAACCCGATTCAAGCACATGAAGAGAACAAGGTGACTTACACTCTTACTTTACAATTGAAAAAAAAGAAAATAATTTTTTTAGTTCTATAAAGAGAAATCAAACAGCTGACAGAAAGGAAGAAAGAGGAACATTTAAGGGAAGGAGGAGTTTCATCCAGTTTTAAAGATTAATTACAAGATTAACCCCACCAGGCAGCGTGAGTTTCTGGCACCGAAGCAGAAGGATGCCCCAGCCAACAGTTCCAGCCAACACACATGCATGGAGCCTTCCGCAGCACTTCCCAGTCCACACCCCTCCAATGCTAATGCACAAAGCTGCTTTCACTTGCAGCACTGAAATTTAATTAATTGGATATATTGAGCGAGTGAGTGCGCTCTGCAGCACCAAAGACAACTCTCCCAAGACTGCCAAAAGAACCTGCCAGCATCCTGGGGATGGAGACAGCGGAGGGAAGTATCAGACATTGCATAAGCAAAGGCACACGTAATCGCTCGTTCCTGCTATCCCGGCCAACGGCCAGCACTAACTCAGACCCCTGCAAGCCGCAGCCAAGATCTACTCCAGCTATTCAGAGGCAGCTGGGTGCCTGGAACAGGCAGAGAACAGAGGGAGGCCCAGCCTGGGGGTGTGCGTGGGGAAGGACACAGGACCTCCCCATGGGCGCCGGTCCCAGCACCCAGCCTACATGACCTCAAGCCTCCAGGGGCCCCTGGCCACTGCTTATGTAACCATTACCCCAGTGCTGAAAAGAAGAAGGGGGGAAAACCTGTTTTTTCCAGACTTGATCAATACAGTTTCCTTTTTCTAAGGGAAGAAATATGGCCTTGTGGTTAGAAAGCTGGGCAGGAGTGAACACCATGTGCTGTCCCACACTGCCTGAGCCAGCCTGTCCCCTGACACAAAGGCACCCTGCCCTTTGCCTCTTCATTCCACAAGCCTAAGGGCGGTAATGAAGTGATTCTCTCAGGTCACGAGGGATCTCAAGGGTAGTGGTGCGGAAGATTGCGTCACATTCAACGCCAAAATAATCGGGATCATAAAAAAGCCAAAGACAGCTGGGACATAGATGGAGTCCCTTGTTGCAGGGCACAGCACTGGACACTGAGAGGCCAGGAGAGAGGGAACCACATAAGCATGTGGAATTTTTTACGTTGGAAAACACTTTTAAGCTCATCAAGTCCAATCTAGCATTGCCAAGTCTGACACTAAACCTTGTCTTTAAGCGCCACATCTACACATTTTTTAAATACCCCAAGGGATGGTGACTCATTCCCTTCCCTGGACAGCCTGTTCCAGTGCTTGACAACTCTGTTGGTGAAGGAAATTTTCCTATTATCCAATCAAAAATTTCCCTTGGGGCATCTTCAGGCCATTTCCTCTTGTCCTATTGCCTGTCACTCAGCAAAAAAGACCCACCCCCACATCACTGTGACCTCCTTTCAGGTAGTTGTAGAGAGCAAGAAGGTCTCCCCTGAGCCTCCTTTACTACAACCTAAACAACCTCAGCATCCTCAGCTGCTCCACATAAGATTTGTGCTCCAGACCCTTTACCATCTTCACCGCCCTTCTCTAGACTCGCTCCAGCACCTCAATGTCTCCTGTAGTGAGGGGCCCATGACTGAAGACAGGATTCGAGGTGAAGTATTACCAATGCCAAGTACAGTACTTCAGGCTCTGAGGCCTACTGAGAGGTAAAGCACAAGGTAAGGAGCTCAGAAATCACAATTTGCATTCAAATTTCCTCCATGCAGCCTGTGGTGCATGGCCATGGGAGTTCCCGGCTGCCCAGCCCCAACCCAGCACAGCCCCCACAGTACACAGGTCGAGCAGAAAGCACCTGAATGGGGAAGAACTCTCCTGGAGCTAAATGAGTCTGTTCAGCTCCAGGAAAACACAGGTACAGAGCCAAAAAAATAATCAGGGGAACCTTGTACTGCTTATCAGCAACGCATAACTCCGGAGATAGTCAGGACTGTACACACACAGAGTGTGTGTGCGCCTGTGTGTGTTAAATATAGATCACTTTTCTAGCACGGCATCGTTGGCTGCGCAACATTTCGGACGAGCATCTGCTACAGACCATCTGGACTGGGAGGGAGGGAGACCAAAACGCTATGGGACTCTTGAGGAATTTGATTGCAGCGGATTTTACACAGAAAACTGTTGCGTAAGGTACACTGACAAATGTGTGATATCAGGAAGGTTCTTCAATTAAAAGAAGGGGAAAAAAGAAAGAGAAGTGATCCTGAAACTGCTGCTTCTTGTGGGGGTTGGAGCTGGCTACAGATAATGGTACTGACTTCATGTCACTTAAATTCAGTATCATTAAATGAAACCAGACCAAGTTCTCAGGACATGCAGCAGTATGCCAGAAGATCAAGCACTGAACTGATGTTGCCCAATGAACTGAAAGTGGTATCTGATGTTCAGTTGGTTAGCGTGGAGTTTCTTCTGCAACCAAAAAACAGAAGTTCATAAAAAACACAGCAAGTTTTTATTCATTAAATTAACATACAAGAAGAAATGGTTCCTCTGTAAAGCACTCTGACATCCTTCTGACCATGATAGCTTCATATTTATAATGTTTATGCATACGTGTAGGCAGAATCTCAACCACTTCCCTGGGCAGACTGTTCCAATACTTGACAACCTTTTCCCTAAGAAATCTTTCCTATTATCCAATTTCAACCTACACTGGTGCAACTTCAGGCCATCTTCTATTGCCTGTTACGGACGCCCACCTCTATAACCTCCTTTCAGGTAGTTGTAGAGAGTGCTAAGGTCCCCCCTGAGTGCCCTTTTCTCCAGGCTAAACAACCTCAGCAACCTCAGCTACTCCTCAGATGTTTCATGTTCCAGACCCTCCACAGAATCACAGAATGTGCTGAGTTGGAAGGGACCCACAAGGATCATCGAGTCCAACTTTTAGCCCTGCACAGGACCATCATCAAGAATCACACCATGTGCCTGAGAGTATCATCCAAACGCTTCTTGAACTCTGTCAGGTTTGGTGCTGTGACCACTTCCCTGGAGAGCCTGTTCCAGTGCCCAACCACCCTCTGGGGCAAGAACATTTTTCTAATATCCAACCTTAACCTCCCCTGACACAACTTCAGGCCTTCAGCAGCTTCTCTTCTCTAAAGACTACAGCAAGGTTTTACAAACCAGAACATTTTATAAATCAAGGCTCACAATGACCATGTCTTATGTAGAAACAATATAAAGACTCAGACACACCAAAACTAAAAACATCAGGTTTTCAGAATTGCTGAGTATCCTCCCCTCTGTTCCTCTATTGTTTATTTATTTTTTTTCTGGGTGCAAGAGCTGCAAAGTCTAACAAGGAAACTACAGAAAATGAAGTAAGTTCAAGTTTGCAGAGTCCACAAACTTCCCCAGAAAAGTGTTTGCTGTGTAAAAACAATAGGGTGTTTAAAATCACTGCTCCACTCTCCCAACAAGTTGTGGTTCCAGATGGCTTTGGAAGATCTGGCCTCCAGCAAGTCAAAATGAGCATGCTTGGCACTAATGCCAAATGAGAACTCAGTATGTCTGGGATTTCCTTAAGCTGAATTGCACCTGTCCTGTGATGGCTGCAAGTTTCCAGCATGCACGCATTGGGAATTCTGGCACAGGGCAATAGAGAGAAATAGCTCTTCATTTGGGAAGATCAGCTGTCCCTCTATTTCCCCCCACTAACAGTCATCTTTATTTTTCCAATAATGCAATTAAAAATATCTAATAACACTTCAAAAGGTCCAGTAGGGTATCATTTTGTAAAAGGAACCCACTGAACTATTTTTACAGAAAGACTTAATAATTTTGTTCCCAGAAAAGATCCAGTTACACAAGACTCCAGTCTGAGCTTCACTTAGACAGCCAGGCATGCTCAAAAAAGCCTGCAAACAGATGGAGATAATAGAAATTTAAATGGACCGTCCAGCTTTTAGTATTACTACCATATGTGGTATTTTATCAGTTGCCAGGTGAGTGGGATGCAGTGAAGGAGTAGGAGATCATCAGTCTCCTCATCCTGCCTACAATGCTTCAATCTCTGGTGCATGTAGCAGCAGTTGGAACTATTCCCCTTTTGACAGGATTTGTTAAACCAGTAAGGAAAGGTCAGGACAGAACATGGAAATAGATTTAAACCAGATGCCCACACTACTAGCAATTCAAACTATTTGCCACCTAAACCAAAAATATTAAATAAAAGCAGTGACAATATGATATACTTCTAAAGGTTTAGTGCTCTAATCTTTTATATATAAGCAGATGATTTGTCTGATCCTGATGCAAATCCATTCTTAATAGTTCAAACAGTAAATAGGGATATACACTGAGAAACAGCCTTTTCCTGATATGTAGAAATTTGTGTTTCAAGGTTTTCTGTTTGTAATATAGAGGCCATACCCAGAAAGTTGTAACTGCAGGAATAAAAGCTTGATAGAACTTTTCATACCATATCACTGTATTGTATTATCAGACTCTACACCTCCCAAGAGGGGTAACCAGAGCAATAAGCAAATGGGCTACAGACCCAGCCAAGGGGTGTGAAATCCCTCACAGCTAAGGGATGCCCATGCACATATTAAGGTCTCCTGTTGGTGCACTCTGGTGTTTTGTTTCAGGAAAAACCCCAGCACCTAAAGAGGACTAAAGAGAGGGTCTAGAGAGGGTCCCTACCAGGACTTACAAGAACCACAACAAAGACCTGCTAAAGCCTTCAGTGATGAGACAGGCACAAAAGAGGCACAAAGACACAAGTGGGGAGCAGAAGAGGAACGTGCACAGCTCCTTATCTTGCCTTTCAACACTCAAATTTGCATGGTAATGGCTCTTTTCATTCCGAAAACAAGAGCACACTTGTGTAACCAGTGCAGGAACACCTCAGGCAAGCCTCCTCTGCCGATATACCCAAGCTTCATCCTTGGCAAGATAACCTCTAGCAGCAAAAAGGTCATGAAGTCATTCACCTTGTTCAGCCTCTGCCAATGGTGGCACAACAGTGCACTGAGTGTGACAGGGAGAGCCCTGTTGGGGAAAGGGACAATATTTCACTAAGGGCCACCCAGAGCACCCCAGGTACTTTTTGCATAAGATACCTACCTAGCCCTAGGATACCAGAACCTTACAGTCACTGCCCAAAAACTCAGACAAACGAGTTACAGAAAAAAAAATCCAGAAAAGCAGCCCAGGTTTAAGATGTACTACAGCTCCCTGCAGGACTATCGTTTTCATGATGGCAGGAGCAGGCCTCCACGCCAGCCATTTCTGTTTTCAGGAAGGGCACAAGATACCCAGCTCGCCATCCTGGGCAGTGCCAAGCTAAAATGCTGTGTGCATAAGGTCCAGACACCTCTTCCCATGACAACCCCCCAGAAGAGACACAAGCCGGACAAGGGGAGGCAGCAGCATAGGAAAGCAATGCTGTGCAAAGCAAGGCCAAATATGTGCCCAGAGAGGCTTCAGGGCTACTTCAGCCCAAAGCACAGACACAGGGTTATTGTCCTTGGAAAGAGGCAAGAGCATCCCCACAACACACCCCACCAAAGTCCCAGCCCTGCTCACACACTTCATGTTTAACTGCCGGTAAGCGATGACTTAACCCCTCCCTGGATTTACATCATCCCTCTGGCAGAATAAAACCACACGGATTTAACAGGGTTTGGTTGACAGTTATGCACACATGCAATGCTCAGTGGTCCCAGGGTCTCAAAAGCCTGACTGTTGGCGCTGCCCCCTGCTCCTTCCCCACCAACCCAAAATGAAACACAGAGGCATTTGTTGTGACACCGTCCCACCGCAGGCGCACAGAGCGGGGACTGTGCAGGCAGGGTGTAAAGCAGAGGTGGGCTCCAGGCAGGACGGGAGCTGTGCTCCATTTGCCTTTCAGACGGATTTCTGAGCCGCTTTCTTCCTTCAGCGCAGTCTGTCCAAGGCACACAAACAGAGAAAGTGAGACCTTTCTGAGCAGAGGCAGGACCTTGGAAAGCCTGTTTCATCACCCTGCCGAGAAAGAGCACTAATCCCAGCCTCTCCCCCCTCCACCAACAGCTCCCCAGCAGCGGCAAGGGCTGGCAGGGATCCAGCCCACCCGGATACCGCGCCAGGAGCCTGCAGCTGCAGGAATGTCTAGGACCGGCACACGCAGCTTTTTTTAATTGCACGCTTCTGCTTCAACCGTTTCAGACTGCCCTGGCTGGGCACATTTTGGGGTTGGTTTCTTTTTCTTATTTCTTATTTCTTTCCTGAGTTCTGCTTTGAAGTGGATGGGGAAGAGGAGAGGCAAGGGGAGCAAATATAAGGCAGGGTATTGTGATGGCATGCTCCTATGCCTATTCTTAGACTTTAAAGGGACACTTTCCAGACTAGATGACCACAATCTTATCTTACACTCATTTCTGTGTAACAGTTGGGTTTTTTCAAACTCTGAGAAGTCATTTTTCTGTGTTGATAGTGGTGGAGAAAGCAGGGATCTCAGACGACACAAACCACTGCAAACACATTTCAGAAAACCTTGACATGCCTGGAAAACCCAGCATGCAGGAAGAAGTGTTATAATAATATCAAGCTATGAAACATACTTTGGCAACCTATCTTTAACAGCTCAAGAGGCTAAATGCCGCCCATATGCAACGAATGAGAGCACATCTTGAAAACGGAGCAAGTCCTGGAAAAGTCACATGCAAACTACTTGGATAGGCCAGCTCTGTCATTAAAACTCAGACTGAGCACAAGAAAGAGACACACTCCAACTGCAATACTAAGTTTGAAGCCATCACCCCAGACTGCAAATGCAAAAGGAGTTTATAAACATGCAATCTCTTACAGCCTAACCTTACACCCTATCTGTTTCACCAAAAGGTATAGTTCAGCCATCTCAGCCTCTCTTCAGCACTCCACAGCATCAGTAGTCCACTCAAAAGGGCATTACCAAGAAAATCCTAGTATTGCTGTGCCATTGGGAATTTTGACATAAAAACTTTCAACAGGCATAACCTGCAGAGACATGTGCCTTTCTGCCAGAAACTGTTGGACTATTACTCATGTTCAACAGCAGTCAGCATCCGTCTCAGAGGCCACCGTTCCTTCAGGAAGGGCAGCTTAACTCTGCATCTGCTCCTCCAACTCAACTGCATCAAGATGGATTTACAGTCCACTATTCAAGCTAACACAGATCACCCTGGCAGAGCAGGATGAGGGAGCTGCTCCAGGTTCAGTCACACCAGCAGCTCTGAATGGGCCAGCCAGGGCTCCAGCACACGCAGAAGAGAACACCTAACCAGTTTTTTATTGATTGCTTTCTCTCCCCAGCGTGATTCCTGCTTTATTTCTGACCTGTTTGGTCATCACGATCAACCTCATTTAAGAGGTCAGCGAGGTTCCACAACTTTGTTAACAGCTGCTAAGCAGCAGCCGAAGCACCAAGCCCTGCACAACTCAAGCACTCCCAGCAAAGATGGGATTATTTTTTTTTTAGCCACATCTCAGAACAGCCTCACAAACAATTCCTTTTTGGACTATACTGCATCCAAAGTCTGCCTTTAAGTGTGGCACTTCCCTAAGTCAGACCCCTCCAGCTATGCTTCATTACAAAGCCGCCAAATCCAGAAGAAACCAAGGAAGAAAGATATAGTTCTGCTTTAAGGGAAGTGGTACAAACACAGACAATGAGGTAAAACCTACTTAAATCTCCATGGCTTCTTCTGCCTGAGAGCAGATGCTCAGCACATCCGCTTACAAGCCCAACCCCTGCATGAGCACTGCCTGTGCACCAGTGCTGCTACCAGATGTGACCAGATGCCACACCCAGGGCTGCCTCTCTCTGCTCAGGCTTTGGCTCCCACCAAGGTAAACCAAGTAGTGAACTCTCTAAAGAGGACGACCATTTAATCAAAAGGAGTCTCCCTTCAAGAGTAATAGTAAGATCAGTGGATGGAAAGAACTTCACAGATGTCCTTGTAGCTGCTGTCCTCTACAAACTGCACTAACTCACACAGAGCACTGCTCCCTTTACAGGTATTACAAATGACAAAATTTGGGATTTAATTGCAACAATTAGACCATCCTGGCTGAGGTCAGGTGTGCAGAACATCACTGAAGGGAAAAATGCACTTCCATAAAAAAATAAAGGCCCATATTCTTGCAGCAGATCTTTTCCAACCATATGGGTAACTCTTCATTTTCTGTAATTTTTCCATAAAACGAGGTGTATTAGCATTTATTTTCAAGATAAGATAATACAAGAAGTGACCTCCTCAAGCTACAGCAGCATTTGGCATTTAAAATGTAACAAGAACTTGAGTATTCCTGTAATAGAATATACACATCTACCTATTCCCATATGTATAAGTCTGGAAAACAGGTATTTTGCTTTCAGTTCCAGGAAGAACCAAAACTGGTAGAGAGAACAGACATCTTTAAGGGTTGTCCACAACAAATAATTTCCCAAATTCATGGAATGAGTCATCTAAGCTCTGTAAAAAATTTGTGTGAAGATGCACTTTAAAAACCAATTTCACTGAATTGTCATCCCATGATCATAGGAGGGGGAAAAAGGCAGATTGATTTGGACATCTTACCCAAGTCTAAACAGCATAGTTGTAGTATCTTCAGGGTGGACTGATGTTCCCTAGAGAAGCCTGTGTGGTTTGTGTGGTTCCCTAACCTTATGAGCTCATGGAACAACCTGAAACGTCTCAGGCTACAGTGCATCCTGATCAGGACGTACTGTCTCTCATAATGTTGCAACAACAAAATTTAAATGCCTAGTAGAATTTGCAGGCTGCTTTCCACAACCCTAAGTTCCCAAATGGTTGGAGCTGTCAGAGTTACCATAAATCAGTATAATCAGTCCTGCAGGCTGTATTTACAAGACTGCCACTGCAAGCCCTGGGAGGGCACTAGCAATGCTGCTCTCTCCAAAATGTGTGTGATCACCTGTGTTAGGATGCACATACATATGACTATTCCAGCCTTCCTACTGAACAGAACATATGCTTCTGGCACATGATATTCCCAAACGCCATCAGAAAAGGTTACAGTAGGTGGCCAAGTGCTTCATGATCATTTATGCATCATGGACTGCCTCAAACTGAACACTGGGCTATCTGCCATCCACCAAAGTACCTGACTTTGTTTCTTAGTTCAGAAACAATCCAGTCATGCTTAAGCAATTGGAAAATAAAATCCAGCTGAGGTTCTTTTGGTAAGCAGTCTGACCACTGCAGTGCTTTTTTTCTGCTCTTCCATATATAGTTGTGAAAACAGCAGTAACATATTCGCTCAGCTGCCCTCCCGTAGCCAGCTGAGTCTGCAACCACCCACACCATAGATGTACTCAGAAGGTACAAATCCTTCCCTCCCTATTTACACAGCACGACAAGCTTGGGACTCCGCTTGCTGCAGCACAGTTAGTGCTCCAGCCCTCCCACAAGATACCAAATCCATGTCTCCTGTGTAAGGCAGTACCCATGCAGTATCCAGGGAAGAGGATTAGCCACACAGATGGTTATCTTGGGCTCAAGAGCAGTGTATTTCCCACATGGTTCAAGACCATTGTAGGATCAGAGCTGGCTGGAAACAATTCAAAACTCGTAACAGCTTTATTTTAATAAATAGTTATCAAGTCACATTTTAAGCACTGCATACACGTTTTATATATATATATATATATATACACACACATTATATCCTATATACAACACATTTCTCAACTGCTCTTCTACTTCTGAGACTGGCCGTGGCACTGAGTGCCATGATCTAGTAAATGGACTAGAGTTGGACCAAGGGTTGGACTCGATCTTGGAGGTGTTTTCCAACCCAATCGATTCTATGATTCTATATATCATACACATATATTGAAAAATATTTCACATTTTCATGTTTTTCTCTTCACATATGCTTCCATCTAGCAAAATCCCACAATACTAACGGGCAAGATCTTCTCCTTCCTTATGGCTACACATAATCATAACTAAGCAAAACATGCATCTTCTACTTACAGCTTCCAAAATTTCTTTAAGCTATTTAAACTACAGTGTTTAAATATTATTTTGCTAATATGCAAGTGCCACATTCTGGTATGTTCTGCTGTGGACTGTACACTTCCACCCTTTCCCCAGATTACAGAAACCGCCTCCAAACAAAAGCAATATAGCAGTCGACAGATGAAGGTTTCTTGCCAAGGCTGAGTGCACTCCTTTCCCTGGTGAAGAGGGAATCGTTTGGATCTTCTGAGGTTTACATACCTTTCTGGTAAAGGCACATTTTATCACATTATTTTTTTTTCTTTCTTTAATTCACCTTACCCCAGAAGCCCAGACAGAAACTGAACCAAAGTGGCTGAGCCAGCTTGCACCACAGTTTATCAGTCAGCCTTTGACCAAGCAACCAATGCAGATCTCCTAGAGGTGCCTCTGACCAGCAAGCCCAGCTTTCCAAAGTGGCATTGATACACACAACTGCATGATGTCTGCCAGAGAAAGATAAAAAAAAGCACAGTTTGTAGATAAACATTCTGCTAAAAAGTCACAGGTTCATCATGGATATACTAGAAATATGTAATAAGAGGAATTCAACCTCCTTTACTGATAATTCCAGCTTTAAGTAAGATTACAGCCAGTTTCAGCTTTCTTAAACCTCTTCCTGGCCAGTCCAACTAGTCTTTATTAAAGTTTTGAGCCATGAGAGCTTCTTGCTATTTTTTTCTCCCCAAATTCAGTCAAACTGACTGTTGTCCAATCTGTGCCCTGTCTCTCAGTCTGAAATCCCTGAAGAGCTCTCCAAAGCTTAATTTGTAAAGAGAAGAGGTTCTCCTATTAAAACTTACCCAGCAGCAGCTGGCAGGTCTGGAGCAGATACACAAAAATTCCACAATGAGAGCTCCACAAGACAACCAGCACCAACCAGCAAGGTAGGGAGCAGAGGTGATACCTCCTACACTGCATGGTTTCTAGGGCAGGAGTAGGCTGAAAAACAACACATTTCTCAGCTGCTCTTCTGCTTCTCTCTGCCCCTTTCCTGGAGCCCCTCAACAGATCCTGATTCTATCCTTTCCCAATAAATAATGGAAGCCCTTTTTACTCCCCCACAGCTGTTGCAAATGTGCCCTTTCATAAGGGTCTGTCCACCAGTCTGAGAGACTGTGCACTAGCCTATAGTGGAGAAAACCTAAAGGGGGCAGAGCTGTTCCTAACATAAAATTATAAAACAGTGACATTTTATAACCTTGTTTTTCCTCTCTGTCAGAGAGGGATAGAAAAACCTTCTCCTTCCTCACCACCTTATTTTCTTTTTTGTTTTTAAAGAAACACCACCAGGACACAAAGATTATTTGCTAAAAAAGAAGACTGAGAAATTAACACTGATCTTAAGTATTTAAATATACTGTTTGTCAGGACACTGACCGTAAGGTCCTAAGGTTTCCTCTTCACTCCCTAAGTGAGGAACATCCCTGTTTGGCTTGGCTCAGCTTCCCAAAGTGCTGCGTCACTCACTGGAAACAGGCAGTTTGCATGGAGCTTCCAAGAATCTCAGAGGAGCGGTGCAACACAGGCACCACCCCTCAAACCAAGTCAGGGAAAAACACAGGATGTTGAAGGAACCAGGTCTTTGCTGGTCCCTGGTTAAGCTAACAAAACAGGGCCTAGATGTATTTGTGGATCACAAACAACCACAGTTAGAAGCCTGAAGGTGCTGGTTACATTAATTGTGCCCTTGGACTTTAGAGAAATCCTTGATAATTACAGGCAAGAAGAAAACCATGACAGCTACCTCCTCCCTGCAGATACAAGACACTGCAACAAGCTATGTGTAATCTCAGGGCTAATCCTACACTAGGCCCCTCTCCCCTTCAAAGCAAGAGATCAGCACCTGTATGGGTACAACTTGTCACAGGCAAAATCCACTGCAGTCTGAGATGTTTCAAGTATCTGCTCAACAAAAGAGCTCTCAAGCCAAGCCACAGCACTACCTGAAAGCTCAAAGACAGTGCAGCATCTCTAGAGACAAGCTTTTCAAAGAGCTGTTTCCCAGCACCAGTCCTGCACAGCCATTTCTCTTTGGTACATCCTGCAGACCACTGAAGTCACAGCCTGGTCTGCGTGCAACTCATTACACTTCCTTAACCCCATTTGCTTCCACACTTCTTCACACCCCTGCTTGGTCCAGATTTTCTAGGGCGTTTGCTCACTTGCTTCATCTCATCTCCACAGAACTTTGACTCACACTTTTCCCTGCTGGTAGACTAATCTGATGGAACACAGTCTGCCTGGCTCAAACACCACGCCCCTTGTTGGAGACCTGTGCAGAAATGTGAATCGAAAATTTTGGGACACTTGCTGGAAAGTGCCTTAAAAGGGCTCAGTTAAGAGAGGACATGTAACTCAAGAGAGACCCCTCCAAGGCCTTCTGGCAGTACTCTGAAAAATCAGGGTCTTAAAAATCACTCCCTGCTATTAGGACGGGGGAGGGAAGGAAAAAGATCTTCACACTTCACTTCTGGTCTTATTTCCATATTTTCTATTCCTTTTCTTGGCCATAATCCAAGTGCCCAGCTCTCCAGAGGCTACTTCAGGGGTGAGAGCAGCAGCCTGGAACAGCCGAACTGCCTCTCCACGCGGTTTCTGTATGGGTACACCTGGTCCAAGTGGAGACCTATTCCTAATGTGACAGCTGTGCGCTGCGGTGCCTCCTGTCCTGAGGAGCTCTGCTCCACTGCATATGCTGTGCAGAAATGAGATAAGGCAGCACTGCAAAGATAAACCTGTTGTGCATCACTCACAGGTGTGGGCTCAGCACACAGCCAGCCCACAGGCACCTAGAGCGGATTAAGGCATTGCATGTCCTGTACTGTGGCTCTGCTGCCACAAGTTACCTTCCCACAGCAGAATGACAAAGGCAATCACAGGAGGAGTACTCTGCTCCACTAATTAACCAGTACTGAGGGACTAGGGTTGCTCATCTATTCCATCCTTTAGACAGGCATGGGCGGTGACTCCCAGCAGTGTGTAATTTCAGCCACTCCTGGTAGGGCCTGACCAGCCTGACAGGCTCATCAAGCTGAGGAGCTTCATTCCTAGACAGACCTCCAAGAGGCACTCCATGCCGAGCAGCAGGTCAGGAAGGGGTCACTTCACAAACACAGGAGCATTCCCCCCACACCATCACACCACAGGCAAACTGGGAGCTTTAAGCCAAAAGGAGAAGCAACACTGCTCTGGACACACTGGGCACTCTCCTAGTCATCGCTGTGTTTCCAATGCAGCTTCTGCACACTTTCAAAACACATCTCTGCCCACACTATACTTGATCAAAATATTTTTCCTTCCAGCATATTCCAAAGAAAAATCAAAACAGCACTACCCCTAGAGAAGGTTCTGCCATACGATGGAAGCAGTTTAAGGCAGTGCCTTCCATCTGCCAGCTACTTAAATACAGAGATGCCAAGGGAAAAAAACTACTCTCTCTTCCCAAATGTTCTGGGCACTCTTCTCCTCCTGTCCCAACTTGTGTGTCAAAATTAAAGACAAGTCCCCTATAAACTTTGAGGAAACTGACCCTGCATCACATACAGACTACCAGGCTTGTTATAATGCTGCAGAAGTCCTGGATAGGCATTAACAGGGTAAGGCCTGCCACAGGCAATGGATTTTAAACTTCCTCCAACTGGTGGTGTAGAAAAGTACAGGCTCGTAGTGTGATGCACAGAGGCAGAGGGACAACAATAATCTTCCAGTGCTAAAAACTAGGGTAAAAGTTCATACCATTGGTACAACTAGAATCATATCAGCTGCCACCTTCCACTAATTATACCTTGAAAATAAAAGCTATAATCTCTGCTTTTTCATCTGTATATTCATTCCGTCTTCTCACACATTCAGTCTACTAGTTTTTCCTGACCCCACCATAACTGCTTTGTTTTCTTCTTTTCCTCTGCCTTCTTTCACTTGCAAGGGCTGAAGACCCTGGACAAACTGACACCAATCAGGTGTGTTTTAGGCAGTCTATCCCAGACAAAGACACAGGGAATACAAGGCCATCCCTGGTGCTCAACTCCAAGAGGGAACATACATAAAGGGGACCTTTAATTTTGGGACTAATGCCTTTTTTCTACCAGAAATCTTACCCTTTCCCACATGTCCTGTACGTTGCCAAAAGATGTAATGATAAACAGCAGTTCAAAAACAGTCTGAAGTGATTAAAGCATTTATTTAAACGTCACTGAAATCAACACAGTTTAGGAGAATGACCAAATGCTGATGTGTTTGGGCAGTTTAAAAGGAGTCATGTAGACTGTTCTGTATTTTCTGCCTTTAAGTACCCAGAGAGTCAACAGGCCCAGCAATAAAGTTTTATGGCATTTCAAGCTAGAAAGGACTATGAAACCTTCCTAATCTTCCACATGTCCTAATCCACTACATTTCCATGAGGTACCCTTTTACAGAATCTGGTAATTTGTTGAAACATGCCAGAAAAGAACATGAGTGTGCCGCAAAGACTGAGAAATTAGCATTTTTCCTAACTCAAGTATATTTTTAGCTTTATTTTTTTCTTATGCTTTCCAAATCCTGATTTCCAATATGCATTCACCTGTCCCATAGGTAGACACATTTTTTTTTCCCCTAGTCACATAACTTTGTTTCTGGATCATGGATGAAAACCTCAAGAAGCCTCCTGTCCTGTATCTTTTTGCAGAGGCCAATAAATCCCTTCTCTGACACCAGCTGTCCTTTAGCAACTACTTTGAGTCAACCCTTTAATTTCACACTTTTTGTGATACATTTTTTTAAATCAATATAATTAAATAAATAGCCAGTTACATGTGAAGGGACTCCATTTACTTTCAGTTTATTTTTTTTATCTCAAAGAATGAAATCAGGTTTGTCTGCTTATATCTGCTTTCCATTAAATCTTACTTACCAGGATTAAATCATATCTGTATCCTTCTACTCTGTAACTATGGAATCCTACAAGATTCCATGTGGTTTTGCATATGTTTGGTACCAGGACCTACAGTGCATAGTTTTTACTTTCCCCCCTTTTACTCTATCAATTTAATATTTTCAGACATTTCCTCAGGATGTCATGACCCAACAAAAATCAGTGTCAACAAGCCAAACTTCTCCTCTGGGACCTTTCAGCCTATCTGGATTTCCAGTTATCCAGGTTTTTTGGTTCCAAGAAGTTTTGTAACCAGATTACTGACAGTGGTTAATTTTCATGGCACAATTAGAAAAATGTCCCCTTTCCACCCTTAAACTTGTCCACATTGGTTTTCCCCCTTGGATATTCTTTGCTGATCATCATCAGCTCCTCTCTACTTCACACTGATTTTTTTACCCTTCTCTAACCTGTAACCATTACTTTGGGGAAAAAGAGAAAAGGTACTTCCAGAGGACACCAGCAGTTTAAAAAAAGAATATCATAATGATACCTTAAGATTCATAATCCCCTTCATGATAATTTTAATTCAAGCACAAACCTCTGTACTGTGAGTACCATGATCCTTATTATCTGTGTGTTTCGAGAACCACAGCTGAAAACAGAGTTTTCAGAGACACTCTATTCTGGTGCTCTTACTGAAAATTACATGACACACAGCATATGAAACTGAGAAAGAAGCCTCAATAATAGTAATGAGAGCTTAACATAAGCTATTCTTATGCCACTTCCACATCCTCTTCCAAACACCTGTCCACCTTCAAAGCAATACACATTTTTAATGTTTGCCATCATTTCTCATAAACCTGCCACTTCGACCACTTACTTTTGCTGCTGTTCTTGGAATTCTCCCAAATTAACCTCTCTTTCAGATAGCCAGGTGCCAAGAATTGAAAAGCCCATGGCCAAACTGTGACATGCTGACACCTGCAAGTCCCAGGTTTTCAAGCACCTCCCCAAACTGTACTTTTTAACACCTTAATCACTGCAATAGAGCAGCACAGTTCATTTGCCATCCCCACTCACAACCCTGGCTCCTTTGGCACACAGACTTCACAGCTTTCTGCACTCAGTAACTTCTTCAGTAGTGTCTTCCCTCATTTTTCAGTAAGCAAGTTTCTGCAGATTCTCATTTCTTACCTATATTTTGAAGCTCCTTTTTTCCCCTCCAATATGTGCAAATGTGAAACAAAATCAAATGGGACAATTTCCTTGTAGTTCCAGTGGCTCCATCCCAGCTACCATGTCACATAATGTCCCTCTTAAACAATGAAGTCATCTTAGAAACAAGTAGGGTTCTTTCCCCCATCCCCAACTATTCTTGCCAGCAAGCTGTCCCAAGCAAGGTACTTAGGAGAGGGTTGTCTGTATGCTTCTCTTCTGTATCTTTTTCATTAAAGCTAAAAAGGATGCTCTGGTGATGAAATGCCTTTAAACTTTTTAGGAAAGTAATTAAGACATTTGCTGTACAGTTTTCAAGGTCAGTGCCACTCTTGTCTTGGTTTTGATCTTACAGATATGTTTGTAGTTGAGAAAAAACCCCAGCAACATAAATGAAGTTCAGCCTTCCCCTGTAGTTTTGCAACATATTTCTAACAACCCAAGAAACAAACAACTACGACAGGGAAACATTCCCAACTCCCAGAGCAGACTTCCTTCAGCCCTTTTCTGACAGGAATTCAGATGAAATTTTGCTCAGAATCAGTACAGCCAAAGAAGAAGCCATAAGTCACCCTGAGCAAGTACAAAAATAAGACTTTTCTTTTAGCCCTCCTTGTAAACAACATCAACTAGAAGTCATGAGGAGCAAACCAGCTGAATAGAAAAAGAACTGCAAAAGAACTAAAGGAGGAGACAAAATTTGCAATCAGAAAACTCATGCCTTAAAAATAGTGCCAAAGCTCATTCCTGGCATGCCTGTTTCCTGCAGGGAGTCACCCTGAGTGGTGCCTTCCAGCTGCCGGCAGGACCAGCCGGCCGGGCACCCCAAGGGCAGGGCCATGGAGCAGCTCCCTCGCACATCTGGAGCCCTCCTGCAGCTGCCAGCTCCTGCCCTCCCAGGCTCCACAGACCTGCTGTCATCCAGCTGGGAACTGTGGGCAGCAGCCTCCCAGTGAGTCATGGCCTCGAATCCTTCAGGAGTGCCTGGGAGGGAAGGGGAACGGGCATCTGTCTGGAGAGGCAAGAGGAATGCTTCTTGATAAGAGCGTGGGCAGATGGCCCATAGTCAGCCAAAATGGGCTTCCCTAGGGCACCCTCAGTCACTGCAGGATTTCACCAAGGAGCATATAAGGTATTGGAGCTGTATGTAGGTAGCGTCTGTTTGGTTTTCTTTTTTAGAAAAACCCTCTGCTTTATGCCCGTTTTCTGAAAAACCAGCCAAGCCCCAACACCCCCCTCCAGCCCCAGTCTTGAGTCACACACACAGCTGTGCGGGGGGGACAGCAGAGAGGAGGAGGGGAGGGAGCTGCAGCACTGAGCAGCTCCGACAAGGCACACCATCAGTGCTGATGACTAGGCCAGTTACACCCGTGATGAGAAAGACAGATGTTCTGCAGAAAGTCAGCCACTGCCTCATATTAGGAGGTATGAAAACCAAGAGTTTAGACATCATATTTTCCCTCAATCTTCATCCTTTGCTAGCCACGACAGATCCCAGAAAGCCAGGTATCTGGCTGCAAGGAATAGTGCAGTCAGTTCTTAGTCTTGGTTCCTCCTAAAGATCTCATCCTGTCCATAATATCAAAAACCTTCTAAGGCAACAGTGGCATTACTGCTTTTGCCATGAGAAAAGCTGGAGGAGCAGATCAGTTCTTTGCTGGTTTTGAGTTTGGGGTCTAAACATACACAAATCTCTTTTGTGGGTACCAGAAGGTCCATAAATGAGAATACACGTGTCTTCAGATAACCCACACAAAGTCAAAGCATTGCAAGCAGATTACTGAAGCCAATAGAAGAACATATAGAAAAAAAAAGGCAGCCTTGGGATAATTATCCTCTTGTGTACAAAATTTGCTGCAGAATTGCAGGGGTGAAGGAAAAGAGATATGCTCAGTATTCAGGGCTTGGAATTTGGGGGAATTTTGTTGGCTGTTTTTCAGGGTTTAGGTCTACAAAACCTCTCCCATGCTCGTCACAAGAGCTACTATGCAGGGTGATCTCTTCCCACACCTACAGTTTCAGGATTAGCCACAAAAAGGAAATAACACAGGTCCTTACAGGTATTAGGTTGCATTGACAAACAGCCTTGAAACAAACCCGGCTGCTGCCATGCCATGCTGTATCTAGATCTGAGCAGCGCAGTGCCGTGGGTCCAGGCCTGCTGTGAAAGGAACACAGCACAGCTCCAGCTGGAAGGGGGCTCGGGTGGTCTCTAGGCCAGCCTCTTGCCCAAACAGGGTCAGCACTAACCTGAGACCAGCTTACTCAGGACTTTATCCAGTTAAGTCTTAAAAACTCCAAGGAAGGAGATGTTGCAGCCTCTCTGGGCAGCTGTCTCTCCAGTGTTCAGCTATCCTAACAGAGAAGCCCTTCTTCCTTACCAGGCTGAACCTCTCTCGCTTCTGCTGATGGCCATTTCCTCTCACCCTCCTGTCATGCACTGGTGTAAAGAGCCTGGCTCTTTTCCACAGACCTTCACATCATAGCATCCAAATTTTGGAGAAAGAAAATGAAAGAGAGTACTTCAAACATCAGCAACCCAAAGCTGCTTGCCTTGCTTCACAAGCCACCACATGCTTAAAAGAATTTTGCCATAGCTGAAGATACTGCTTACATCCAAAATCAGGGGCAGTACTCAACATCTTTGGTGCAGAACAAGGGCCAATGACCTTCTCCCTCTCTACTGGAGATCAGCCCATCTCTTCCAAGGAAGCACACTCCTTACCTCTGCAGACTACGTCAACTGCAGCAGCAGCTGGGAGGTGAGTGCTCCAGGCTGTCACCAAACAGCCAGGGCTTGTCTGGGCAGAGCTGCAGGAGAGGAGTAAGCCCGGCACATTCAGCTCCAGGAGAGCCACTAAAGAGTATCAGGAATATTGCTCTTTGCCCCTACACTACAGGGGAGAAGCCTCCACCAACACCAACTCAGTTCTGTCCTGCATCTCCGCTCAGGACACATCTGATTTCCCAGGGAAGGAGGCCTGAAGCTGCGTAAGACACCCATCCAAAGCTCCCTAAGAGGTTATCAGAGGAGCCTGGTCTCTATTCTCACCCCATATGACTAACAGACTGCATGAAGGGACAAAGCCAGTCCCAGCACAGCTGCAGAGGAATGTTTTTCTTTGGCAGAGAGGAAAGAGATGAAGTGGGTGTCACATTTTTCCATTAAATTTTTGCCTGTCACCACAGTAGAGCCAGATCACATACGGAAGATTGAAAGCCAGTTAGCAGCAGATGGCAAAAGAAAAAAAAAGTAGTAGTTTCCAAGACATAGTGAAGGCATAGAGAGGTCACTGGCACTATTCAGCTACACATTTGGATGGATGGCAGCTCTGGAGACTGCTCTAGTAATTGAGGTCTACCTCTATTTTCTCACATTGCCTTCTCTGCTTCCCAACTCAATCTCTGATTATCTGATAGAGCATTTTTATCCTTCCTTCACACATTTAGCACTGATACAACTCAATTCAGGGACTTTTCTGCAGTTGCAACCTGTGTTTGACAGTTCACAAACAGAGAGAAGGACAGTCCCTGCTACGAACAGCTCAGCATCTCAGACTGGAAACAGTGGATACAAAGCCCACCTCAGCTACACATCGTTAAACACCACCATTTTTGACCTATCTTTTGTACTGCCTATTACTCACTTAAGTGAAGTGAGAGAGTAATGTATTTGCCAGCAAAACTGTGGCCCAAAGCCAAGCTTACTCCTTGCATACCGTTTCTTTCACTTTTATGCAAGACAAACAATGCAGCATCCAAGACAGTCTCCACTTTTCACCAGCACTCAGCACCATGAAGGTGTAGTGATACCATCGACTGATTCAACATCAGTGCTGCTTTGAACATCAGGTCTGTCCATTTCTCTGCTACATACCCACACTCTTCTCAAACAACCCGTTTTCCTACTGATCCTTGAAGCACTGCCTCCTCCAGGCAATCACCTTTCTTTCCAGTGACACCCAAATAATAGTCTACAGGTGTCAAATAAATAGACACATTAGGATTACATCTAAGCACAACCCATAAAGCTACCCCAACTATTCCCACTGCACATTCCTTCATCTCAAAATGCAGTTCCACCACTCCCTTCCCAGCCAAACATTCCTACCTGCCCCCTCATGTCAGCAACAGTACCTGGGCTGCTACAGGGTAAGCTGTAAACTGAACTGAAAGCCCTGAAAGTCAATTTCTTGTGAAAAAAGTCATGTTACAACTGGATAAGCTCCCAGCCAGCTGCCACAACAGCCTGTGGTTACATCCAGGTGCAGAACTGCATTGTCAGGTCTTGTCACCCAGAAAAAAAACACAGCCAAAGGGCATCTAGATAGTCTCCATGATTCAGAGAGATGAATAGGGAGTAACAGCACAAAAGAACATGCCCTTCTGAAAACAGATGAAGAGCTCTGCTGTGAGAGTACCCCTCAGGGACCCACCAGGCACCTATCCCCCTTGGAAAAAAGCAAGCTGCTCTAGGGAATTGCAGGAGTTAAAGGGAAGACCCTGTAAACTCAGGGCAGGCAGACAACACAGCCTGTTACAAATGCCACAGAGCCAGGTTAGACACCCTGTCTGACTGGCTATCGATAAGTGCAAAAGCCTCACACACAAAATGATCCTTCTCCAAAAGGGGGAGAAGCAGCCCAAGACAGAGGAAACAGATGATGGATGATTAAAAAGTATTACAAAGTGACTGGAAACCTGCTTATGAGAATGCAGGGAGGAAGGCATACTGACAGCAATAAGGACAGCAGAGCCTGATAACCAATATTTGTATACAGCACAAAAAAGCAGCATCTATCTGCAAGTGCCAAGCCAGCAAGAAAACTTGCCCAGTCAAAGACAGGGGACTACTTTCAAAGGACCATATCTTCACTTTCAAAGCAACAACCACGTAACTTAGAGGTGCCTTATCAGCTGAGGGACCAAGAGGAAACAAGCCCACAGTGGCACAGAAGTCAGTGCTTTGGAGAGAGGAGTAGCCAGCAAGGCATGGCACAAGCTGGGTGCCTCAGTCCTTGCTCACAGACCCGGGCAGGTCTGCAGCCCCTGCACAAGTAGGATCACAGCAGAAACGCTGATGACAAGGTACTAGTCCACCACGCAGCTATTCCTCTGCTCCTGCTGTAACAGAGGAGCCATTCTGGCTTGGCTCTGAAAAAAAGCCTATTAAGGGAAACTTCCAAGCTCCCCACAATGAGGGGCACTGTATTGTGTCACCACAGCTCGGTACTGCTGCACACAGTGGCTCCTAAGGCACTGAAGCACTTTCATTCTGCAGTAGGTATTTCCCTCTCACACCTGTTAGACATCCCAGAGATAGAGTGGCTTTGCTGGGCAGTGGTACAGGTGAGAGCCACACAGCAAAACACAGAGCCAAGCTAAGAGAGTCAGAGCTGGTGGTACATTGCTCAAAGGCCTCCTTGTTTTAGTTTTATTTCTATATTTATTTTTATTTTATTTGTCACAGGTGGCATGAAGATCATCTGATCTCACAGCTTGCAAGCAAAAGCATGAAGGCAGACTTGCAGAGGAGGAGAAACAAGACACAAATGAACTGCTGCAGCTGAACTCAGTGCATCAGAGAGCAAGAGGCACACAAAAAGATCAAATCAAACTGCACATCCCTGCCTGGGATCCGCTGCTAATCAGATGGGCCTTCTCTATGGACAATGATCCTAAAAAGTGAGACTGCTTTAACAAAAAACTGGTTCCCAGCCCAGGACAGGAGAAACTTACTTAGCCCCAGATACGAAAGACCCCAAAGAAGGGACTCTTCATGTTACAAACAAAGCCCTGCAAAGAACACAACCTCCCACTACCCCTGCAGATAAGTTCAACAGCTCCAGACACAGGAAAGCCCTGTCTGGTAACACCGTAAGTGAAATTCCTTTACCCCTACTATCGTGCACAACATGCTCCATGCGTAATGACTGGCTTTCCAAAGGAAACATTCACAGAGAACACTGCGCATCAGTCACGTCCATTAGGAAAAAGAATAAATAGTGGGGTTTGTGCATTAAATGCTGGCTCATTCTTATCTACCATGCTTCAAAGCCAGTCCCAGGACAGACTAACATTTTTTCCAGCTCCTGTACTCACTGCAGATCAAGCACTTCACTATACAGTTACAGCCAGTCCAAATGAAACCAGCAAGCAACTCAATACCCTCATTTTTCTAATTTTAACTGTCAGAAAACAAGAGGGTAAAGTTTCAAAGTTTCTTACTTGTGTTTATCTCAGCTTTTAGAGGAACTGTAGATCAATTAGACCCGTTACAAGTACCTGACACGCACACTGGCAAATTGGAATTGCTTTCTTATTTAAATTTGGGAAGAAAACAAGGGGGGAAATGGCTTTCAGTGCAAGGCACTGAGTACAACTACTTCTGCTGTTCATCCATTGTGATGCTGATTATTTCTTTTTAATATGGAAAGTCACTGACAAAATTTAACACTATTGCTTTGTGCAAGGTCTGTATATAACTATTTAAAAGTCTCATTTTCTCATTTCCCCTCTCTACTGGAAGATTTTGGCAAAATCCTTTCAAGTACTGACTATATAAATACTTTACCTGAAGTTAGCTGACCAGTCCTCCATATGCAGGTGTACAGAGAAGAAAGAATGAGAAATTTCAGCTTTATGGTTAGTGGGCAACAGACCAAATCCCACTTTCAAATAGATGAAGTAGTTCTCTCCCTACCAAAACGAAAGGAAAATTGGATCCAATTATATTGACACCAGCTTTTACAGAGAGCTACATGTAGACACCACAAAGTAAGACAGAGCCAGCTCCACTTCCACACACGCCGCTGTAACCACAACTTTTAATTAAATACACACAGACTGTAAAAACTCAAGCACTGTCGCCCATTTAAATTAACAACTGCCACTGCACCACTCCAAAAACTAGAGGCAATCCCTGGCAGCTCATTCAGAGGCAGCTTTTCTGCAGAAATCATTAGAAACATAAAGTAATGGCAGTCATCATTACTGAGGAAATGAGTCAGCGGGCAAGCACCCAGTGAGGTTCAGAGGCTTGTAATGGGGAGAAAAGAAGGCCAGCTCAAAGTTTCCCAAGCTCATCTTAGGTGATGATCACAACCCTGACCATTAACCTTCATGGGCTGTTTGCTTTGGTTTTGCTTTTGCAGGGAGACAGAAACTTGGTAGCCAAGACCTGGGAAGCCTTCTCTGCTTACCCCGACCTGCACTATCCCCATATTCCAGGGCTGAGCTGCCCACAGCATCACCAGCAAGATGGCAACAGGATCACTGAGTTCAAACACTGCTCAGACAACACCGCCAGCAACATAATATTTAAGTAGTTTCAATTTTTTTCATATGAGTTTCAAGTTCAGTATTCAAGCCCTTTAAAGAATAAGCAATTTGGGCTACTTAGCATTTGAAGCATCTTCCAGTGAATCACTCATCAAGACACTCAGTTCATGACATCTAGGAATTTAGTGCTAAATGGCCTGCCCAGAGAAGTGGTGGATTCACCTTCCCTGGAACTTTTTAATCTGAGATTGGCCGTGGCACTGAGTGCCATGATCTGGTAAAGGGACTGGAGTTGGACCAAGGGTTGGACTTGATGATCTCAGAGGTCTTTTCCAACCCAATCGATTCTATGAAATATTTAAGCCAGCTGTTGTCGCCACGTATGTGTAGGACAGCTGAACTTCCACATCCGCTGTGCCATGATCACAGCCATGCTTATGTTCAGCTGCATTTTGGTGCCATCTGGAAGCAGGAGCCAGCAGCCAATGTGTTAAAATAACCATGAAAAGGGGGGGGGGGGGGAGGAGGGGGGTCTGCATCTTCAGCATTAAATAAGGAGATTTTCAATGTCAAAGGCTCCTAAGAACCATCTGCCTTTCAGCTCCCATCCAGCAAAGGGACAGGTAGCTGGCATTTCACAGCATGTTTGTCAGACTTATCCATCTGCTTCAGATCTGGCACTTATCACTGAAGATGCTGTCCCAGCTGGGCCACATCCAACCACAGATCAATTCCAAAGGAGACCCATGGCCACAGGCAGGGCTCTCCCTCTTCAAGCCCTCCTGCATGTTATGGAAAGTAACAGCAGTGGCAAGAAGCTGGAGAGTTTGCCACCTGGCCACTGTTCTGCTCCCCATGGACAGTGGCAGGCATTGTGCTTCCTTTCTGCTTGGCCACCAGGAAAAAGCATGTAACAATAACAATTCCCAGTAACAACAACAGTAATACTGCCTTGCACAACACCAGCAAACAGCATTACCAACACACAATCACAACAAGCTACAGCACATGGGTAGATTATATAATGCAAACATGTGACACACACCACGAACACACCTCTGGGAAATCTTTCAGCCTTGTCTGGGATGGAAAACCAAACCACTCTGGAAAACAGCTGTAAAGCTTTGGCATCCAGGTGAGTACTATAAACTCTGAGGACTTTAATGAGCCACCTCAAGGACTGCTGCCTGCCAACACCAGAGCTGAGCTCCTCAAGGTCCCACTTTCTCCAGGCACAGCCGATGACATCACTGACAGTACCAGTGGAGTGAGGGAATGGCTTCTCACACAGCTTCAGGCACTGGTGAAATCATCAGCTGTTAACGAGAAATGTAAATCCCCAGGAGGTTGGATTTCAGCCCTGGTAATTAAGGCAGGCTGGATCAGTTTAAAATAGAGGTCAAGTTTTTAAGTGTATGCATACTTTCACACTCGTCTGCCAGCTTCAAATCAGCCAGAACCAGAAGAGCCTTTATGGTCATAAAAAGGTTAAATTTTAACTTAAAAGACACAAAAGGCAGTTGGCACAGAATTCTCACCCTCACCAGTCTGCACACACAGCTCTGACTGCAGAATGACACTGGTCCTTCTTCCTGCCTGTGAGCTCTCCCCTCAGTCAATCAACATTATCATCATCTTTCCCCTCCTCCCCATTGCCATCCAGCTCATGCTCTTAGGGCTGTACAGCTGACCCAGACACCTTTCCTAAGCCCATACAGAAGTTTCCTTGGATGCAGACTTGCACACCCAGCTTAGGGTCATCTCAGGAGTGTGGAAATATCTTAAGATTCCACAGGAAATGTACTCCTCAGCTGTTAAGGATGACAGCTTATGTAGTGGGCACTCCTGCAGATGGAGCATAGGAGGGTCTCCTCACCACCACAATCTTTTCAGAAATACTCTGCAGTAAGTTTACAAACACAGCAGAGTCAGCTGAGTCAAACTAGTCCTCCCAGATGGAAAGCAGAAGCAGGACAAGAACAGATGTTTCATCCAGAGAGCTTGTTTGTTTGTTTTGGTATTTTAAAATGATTCTATGAAGTTTTGGCCAGAGGTAAAGGAAACCTTGTATTTCATGATACCAAGCACAGTATTCTCCTCCACATGGCAGGATACAATTGCAAAAGAGAAAGTTCAGCAGTGGATTTTTCCCGCTTGAGAACACTTTTTTCTCCTTTAAAGATCATAATACCTTACTACACCTACTTTATAGGGCTTAGTTGGGCTTTTTTTGCTGAAACTTTTTCCAGAAGAATTACAAAAAAAAAACTAAAAAGAGAAATCAATTTCACACTTTTTATGTGACTTCAAGAGGGTCTCTAAACAAGTCTTAAACTCCTAAAAAAACCCCAAACCAGTCAAACAAGACAACCACACACAAATCAATGGCAGACTGTTACTCCAAACAAAGGTGGTCACAGCCCAAGATTTTGCAGATCCAGCTATGCACTGTCCCTTGCAGAACACTCATCATCATAGCATTTGAAGGTGAAAATCCCCAATAAAACTTGAAAACAGCGAAGGAAGAAGCATCACATTTCCATCCACCAGATAGCTGAGACATTTTCTTTGTCAAGATACACTTAAACTCAAGTCTCAAGAAACAGTAAAACCGACACAAATCCATGTCTCTGCAGCCACAAAACCTAGCCCAAGAATAAGATCTCCTTCAGGGCCCTAATTAAAGAAGGCAAGAGAACAATAAATAATAAAACTAAAGTTAAGAGAGGCAACTCCATTCCCCTCACAAGGATCCAAACAAAGCAGGAGGAAGTATGCCAGAACAACGGTAAACACCAAAGGGGAACACTCTCCAAAGAGCTTCCCATTTTGTTCACAGCATCCCTCTTGATAATGAAAAAACACAAGGAAACAACTTTTGGAAGGAAGAGCTTTCCACTGCTAAGTGTTCCAGCTTCCTCTTTAAAAAACCTCAAGCCACCACAACATAGGACTGCATTTCCTGGGATCTACCAGAAGACACACGTTGCGCAAGAAAGCCCAACAACTCTCAAAGACAAAGAAGCCAAACAACGTTCAAAGACAGTCACGCTTGCAGCGGCCTTGCTTCCTGCTGAAATGAGGTTTGGAGCCTGTGACAGACGTGATCCCGGATCAGTGAGGCTGCCACATACCACACACAACAAGCAAGATTTTCCTTGTTTGCCTTACAGACTAACAACACCAAGATCTCTGCTGGGTGCCAGCACTGCCCATCACACTACGAAATCACCGCTGCTCCCATGAGAAGAGTTTGGCCTCACTCCATGGGACTGTATTTGCACACCACTCTCTCTCCAGCACCGAGAAGACACGCAGAGCACATGGCAGCACCTGCCGAGCACGCTCCTCGGGCGCTGCCATGAGCCAGTCGTCACCACCATGTTCCTCTGGGTCTCCATCCAAGCACGTGCTCGACAACCCTCCGAGATTGGCTTGGCTGCCTCGTGCTTCACACCCATAGTGGGCTAAGAAGAGTTTTCCACGCTGCTGTCCCAAAGTTCTCCCGCTCGCTTCCACTGAGGATTTGCACCTACGCAGCGTTATAAAGGTGTATCTCTGTGCTTGCAAAACACCTCCAGATTATCAGAGAAACAACAGAGCAGAGATAACAAGACACGTTTCCTTGGGACTATCCTAACTATGCATTTTGCACAAGCCAAAATATGGGGAATCCAGACAAAAAAAAAAAAAGAAAACTAAAAAAAATGAAAGAAAAGAAAAGAAAAACAACACCACAAACATCAAAACTTCTGTCACTTCCTGCGCTGGAGGAGAGGGACGGTGTCGGAGAGTCTCGCCTTGGAGAAGATGAAGACGCGTCCGGCGGGTCCCGAGGGGTCTCCCGGGAGCAGCGGTGGCACCGCCGGGGCAGAGGGACCAGCGGCCGGGGGGAGCGGAGGCAGAGGGACCCCCAGGAGCCGAAAAGGACGCGGAAAGGAGGAGCTGGGACCCCCTGGCACAGAGGGGACCCCAAGGCCTGCCCGGGACCAAGCCGGGAGGGGACCAGGACCAGCCCGTGCTGAGCAGCCCCGGAGGGGCGGCAGTGTCGGCGAGGGACCCCAGGGAGCACTCGCCGGCACCGACCCCCGCCACGGCCCCCCCGGCGCGGCCGCACCCGGGAGCGTCCCAGGCACCCCCGTACGGACCCCCGGGAGGCGCCGCTCCTCACCGTGTGGTTCAGCAGCGTGTCGGGGTCGGCGGGCTCGCACAGCTCGCTCAGCTTGCGGTCCCAGTGCAGCAGCGGCGGCTGCTCCCCGCCGTTCTCGCACACCTCCATGGCGGCCTCGCGGGCCGGTCCGTCGGTCTGTCCGTCGGTCGGTCGGTCTGTCTGTCGCTTTGTCCGCCGCTCCCCGCGGGCCGCGGAGCCGCCGCTCGCCCCCGCTCGGCCCCCGCAGCCGCCGGGACTGCGCGGGCGGGACACCCCCGCCGGCCGCGCGCCCGCCCCCGCCCCGCCCGGACACGCCCCCGCAGCGCAGCCAACCAATCGCGACCGAGGAACGCGGCCGGCCCCCGGCCCGGAGACCAATCAGCGCCGCGTCCCCGGAGCGGCTCCAGCTGCGGAATGTAGGCGTGGTCCGCGCGGCCAATGGCACGCCAAGACGGATGTGAGTGACAGGTGCGTCAGCCAATGGAACAGCGACAAGACTGCGGCGGCCGTGCTGCCCCGTCCCCCACGGCACGGAGGGCGGATCCGGCCCCGGCCCGGGAGGGGATCCGGCCCCGGCCCGGGAGGGGAGGGGATCCGGCCCCGGCCCGGGAGGGGATCCGGCCCGCGGCACTTCCCGGGCTCCGCGCTGCGCTCAGTCAGCCCTGACAGGGTTACGGTGTGCGGGAAGAGGGCGGAGGGCACCGTCAGAAGGCAGCTGGTGAAAAGGAGTTTTCCAAGGAGCGGCACTTCCCAGCCCTGGCGCCTGCCTGAGGTCGTTGTCACAGCGCTCACCCCGGGCAGTAAAAATAACCCCAGACAAGGGGAAACGCTGGTATTTTAAGACCTGCATTCCCGGCGAGGCGACACTGGCATTCCATTGTTCTTTAAAAATTCTAGATGCCAAATGTTTACGATTAGAAAAAAACGCACTGAGCAGGGCAGGGCGCTCTGGGGCGGTTCAACACTAATTGGCATTTCCACGCTGGTTGTGCAGGAACATTAACTGGAGTGCCTGGTGCCTTCTCCTTCTCCCAGACATCCATTAAGGCTTCACCTCCTGGGGCAGGACACTTCCATCCCTCACAGAATGATCCAGTCCCTGCTACAAAGAGCCCAGACTTTGCCCTCTGAGGGCATAAAAAGGGCCCACCACACCTCAGGCACGAAAGCAGCAAAAAAAAAAAAAAAGGAAAAATAATAGTGACCTCAGCAGGGCTGGCCCCTTTAAGATTTATTAATCTTGTGTAGTTCAATTTTTTTCTTTTTTTTTTTAAGAGGCAACAGAAGCTACACTGCTTGGTTAAGAATATAAAGGAAAAATCCTTAACTGCCCCCAGCAAAGATCTCCTGCAAAGATGAGTTACTCAAAGTCATTGTGGAACAAGTCAGTCCAATATTTGCCCTCAGCAGCACAGAAAACACCTAAAGCCAAATTACTAGTGCCTGAATTGCTACCTGCCACTTTGGGAAGCCCAACCAGAGGTAAGACTTTTTGTGTTCTGGCACTGCCAGGCACTGTTGTCAAAGCAATTTCATTGTGCCCGTCCAGAGATGCAGATTGTGAAACTTGAAAGGTCAGTTCCTTATCCAGAAACCTCCATGTTTGCACTGGATGTGTCCTTACTTTCAAAGCCTTTGTGGCCTTGTGATAATCCATTTAACAAAGGGCTGTCCATCACTCTGACATTAGAACCTTCTAAAGTCACTGCTGGGACTAGATAATTTCTTTGGGCTGGGGAACTAAATTCATGTTTTGCCCATATGAGAAGTCTAAAGGGACACCCACCTATGCCTTGTAATCCAACAAAATAAAAAGCCACCTCAAAAGAAGGTGGTGCTGACTGGGTGACTGCAGCTTCATTTACTGAATGTGATGAGAACAAGGGGCTCCCAAGGACTGGTATTTGACCAGGAGTGCTGGGCTGAAGTTGCTCACCCACACACACACACTCTGTCATTTCCCCTTGGGTAAGGCACTGCTGCTTTTCCCCATGGATTCAACTCTTCCCACACCACACAAAGTTGTGTCCCCCCACTCCAAACTTCCCCAGGGGCTCTCCTTTGTAGTGTTGGTACTGAGGCACAGCTGCCCCTGTGGGACACAGCACTGCTAAGAACTCACAAGCATCCTGGAAGACTTCTTTGGCCACTGAAATATTTTGATACACAAAGACTACCCCTTTCTAGGGCTATAATATAAATATAAACCTCAATACCTGTAGCTGTTGACTAGACATTGGTAACTGGGCAGGACACCTGCCAGATTATTGGTGTTCAAGGCTATGTGTAATTTCTGAGCTTCAACATTTCTAAAACAATTACCCAAGACTTTGTAAGGAGATATGAGAGATTTGCTTCTTATGTTGGCAATGAAGAGCATACAGACCACACTGAAGTGTTTGTGCTGCAGGACAAGTTCTTCTCGGGAAACAAAATCTAAATTAGGAAGTTTTTGCTACAATGTGGCAAAACATACAGGGCACCAAGAAGTAGAGACAACAGTGGAGGAAATTAATCCTTTCCAGAGAATAATTATTTAGTGTCCTGATATAACACATGGGATGGCAGTCCAGTGTGCTCACAGACTGACGTTACACCAGAAATCAGGCACTGTGGAAAGCACCACAAAAACAGGAAGGATTTTAAGAGAGCTGACACAACTATCCCAGGTTTTTCCCATATTGCTTGGAGGATTTTAAATTGTGGATGGCAAAAGTTACTAACCTCCTGAAAATCAAGGCTGTTTCTCCATGTTTCATTACTTTCCTCTTAGAGCAGCTTTAGTAGTATTTTTAAGTTCCAACTCAACTGAAAGCATTTTGATTTCTTCTTTGTGTAGGACCCTTTCCTCACCCCAATCTTCTGAACTGGGTTTGAACTCACTCTCCAACACAGGGGAACAGTACAGAAATGGACAAAAAACTTAGGAGATCTACAAAAATCTACAAGAGGATGGGGGGTTTGCAGAAACAGGGGAGAGGAGAGCTCAGCTGTGGTTTACTCAGCATTCCATTCCCTTTCTGCAAGGAGCACAAAGCCCATGCAGCAAAGCACCCAGAAAACCAAACTAGCCAAGAAAGAGGCTGTAAAGGAAGAGCTCCAAAAAACCCACCATTTACTTAAAATATCAAAGAACAAAGCTAGAAACAATACAAAGCCTGGAAGAGGAAAAGTGCTCTCTTTTCTTTGCAGATCCGGGTTACAGAAGCTTCAACTCCCGCAACTGCATCATTACTCAGTCCTTGATCAGGTCAGTTGCACAAAGGCTCATTAAATATTTACAGATGACATTTTCCTGACAACCAGGATCAAGATAACCATCCATTTTCTACAGCTATTCTGTTCAAATGAGTTTGAGAAGTCAGCCAGCAAGAAAAGAACAAATAGCAACAGAGCCCACAGGAAAACAATTGCCAGGTTTCTGACCAGCCCCCCCACTCCCCCCCCCCCAAAAATGTCCTGAAGCAACAGAAAACACCCGTAGTTAGAGAAGGTTTCCTCAACAAACTTAGCACCTCTTAAAGAGAGCAGGGCACAAACTTCAGGACTAAGAACACACAGAATGAATGACCAAGTGATCAGTTTCTAGTCACAGTAGTTGCCGGAGATTTTTGTGAAGCAGCCAAGTATAGTAATGAGCTGATTTTTTTTTTTTACCTGGGACATAAAGCAACAAGCAGAAGAAAAACCTCACACACACTAACACACAGTTCCTACAAGAGGATGTCTCTGTATAAACCCTATGAAAGTTACTTGAGTGTTGTGCAAACACATTACTTGCACTACCCAGTACCTGTTGATGCACTAACAAAGCATATGTCTTGTGTAAATGAGATCTAAATCACACTGCTGTGCAGAGCAGCTCACCATTGCCAAGATAAACAGACACCAAGTCTTAGTTTGTACATATGGACACGCTCAACTACTTGGCAAAAAGGCACCCACCACAGAAATTTCAGTTAAAAATAGAAGGTGTGCTTGAGGGTAGTGAAGTTTTCTTCCCACAATCTTGGCATTTTATTCCTTTTATGACATGAAAGAAGTGAGATAGCCAGTACTGAAGACAGCCTACTACTAAACCCACATAATTGGTACATGGAGACAAGTTCCACTTTGCCAGAATATTCCTTGCTCTTGTACCCAACAGCTTCTCAAATTGCTAATTCAGATTTCTTGCTCTTGCATTTCATGGCCCCTTTGCATGCACTTCCACCAGGCTCTCAGAGGCACTGCTGGTCTTTAACTCAAGTGTGACCTGTATTTGGGAACACAGACACAATTCCCCCAACCACACCATGGGTAACGAGAGGGCCATTCAGTGAAGTGGGACATGATTTTTTTGGCTGAAGCATCCTCTCTACTTCTGTTTCATGGCTCAGTTTCTGCAGACAAAGTAATTTCTGCAGATCGGTGAGAGTCAAAGTTGAAAATGTTCCTTGCTGTGTGACACAGGCACAATGCCCACAGTGTCCTCCTCAAACCAGTCACAGAAACAAGCCCAGAAGACAGTTTCCTACACCTTATACCAGGCTGACAGAAATAATTGAGAGCCATTGAGCTGCATTGCAGACCAAAATAGCTCTGTCTCGGTGCTGTTAAGAAATGCGCCAAATACTTGGTGAATATACTGCCATTTAAAAAAAAAAATCACCTGTATTTTTTATCTTTTCCAATTATCTCCTTAGATATATAAAATAATTTCCTTGTTAAGGTCAAACACTTCTGAATGTCCTGGTTGATGCAAGCAATCAGGGTTTGCCTAACCAAGTTTACACAAGAAATTAACAGACAAGCATTTTCCAGGGGATAGCGTGGAAAAATACTCATTGGTTAGTTATAAACAAAGAATCCCTATATTTCACTCAGGTGGTACTACTTCCATTTTGCAACATTTCCTCACAGAACAAGTACCTAGGCATGAAAACCCCCCAAAAAACAGGTGCTATAGCAATACCAATTCTGTATCAGATTTTCTCATAACCAAAATTACTTGAGTTACAGATTAACATTGCCTCATAGTAGCAGACAGAAGAGATAAACACATGTTTACTACTGATTATTTTTGCTCTAACTTACTCTATGCAAAATCATTTGTGAATATCTACCCCACTGCCACATTGTGACGAACTCAAAACATTGCACCACTTCTCAGTGTGTGCTCAGAGCTGGTATGTGTTGCCTTTGTACCTTTAAACATTTACTAGCTGCTTTAAATAGAACTGGAAAAGCGAGAAAACTCAAAGCTCTTGAGCAAATATTTTTCTTTGCTGGCACCTAATCCTGTACCTTGTGCTAGCTTGGCTGTCTCCAGCTTTGGCCAGGGGCAGATATGAGCAGGAGCCACTCAGCTGCCACTGAGTTCTGGCAGTTCTGGCCACTGCACTTGAAGTGCCAAAGGGAATCTGTGCAGCCACTTCTGCTTGGAGTTTGGGGTGGAAATCCAGTTCCCAAGCTCCGAAACAGACACTGTCATAAGCTGTGTTGAACTCCAACACCACAGCAGAGTGCAAACGAGGTGACTGCTGAATGAACAGAAGCTCAGCTCACTTCACTCAAGGCCTCTTAGAAGAAAACTCCAGACAAATCTCAGCTTTCAGCAAACGAAAATTTTGTGTGGACCAAACACACACTGTACTTGGATCACTACTGTCTAAGTGCACCATCACATTTCTTCCAGCAGTACAACAGGCTCAAATTAAACAAGTAGTTAAGGGAATTAAGTCATAACTTCCTATTCAAAAAGATACTACAGTCTCCTGTGGATAACAATCCACTGAAGTAGCTAAGCATCCACAGCACATCTAACACCTCAGTGTGGCAGGGGCTCAGATACTAGTTAAAGTCTTAACTTCAACCAGAAGTAACTGCTGAATTGAAAGAATTCAAGTTTTTGCTGATACAGGCAATGCTCAGACAGTATTAAAAAAAACCAAAACAAAAAAAATCACAGTTCTGTAGGGGAATGAGCTACAAAGAATATACATGTGTGCTCTGTACTCAGCTCGGAGAGAGATCCAAAATCCCACCAGCTCTGAAAGCAGGAAGTTGTCACCCTTAACATTTTTCTTTCCCTGGTCACACCACACTGTATCACAACAGGAATTCACCGCTTTTTCATGTAATACAATGAAACACCTTTTAGTTGTGGAACTTATTAATACTAAATAATTCTCAGTCTGACAAGAAAACAAAGTTAAGTGAAACAAATGCCACTCCCACACTGAGAATCCTGGACCAGGAATGTTTCTCACGTCCTCTCAAAACACAGCCCAGACAGTCGTTCCTCCAGCTCCTCCTGATGGCAAACGATGGGCACAGCACCCTAACGAGGGACTGGATGGGAATGCTGGTGTCATCCTATGTCAAATGCTGGAGTACCCAAGAACCAAGCACATGACCAAAGCAGAGCTTGGTGAAAGAGCTCATTTGATCAGCTGCTGGGATCAGCAAATACACAGGAGGCCTTCTTCAGGTTTGTGACAAAAAAACCTTCCAGCTGAGGCCAATGGCTCTTTGTACTTACTGTCTAACTGGCTTAGGCAGTTAAATGCCTCCCTGACATCCGATCCCATCAGATCTCAGAAGCTAAGCAGGGTCAGCCCCGGATCAGTACTTGGATGGGAGACCTCCTGGGAAATGCCGGGTGCTGTAGGTTCTAGTCCTGAGGACTTCACTGGCACTGTCCAAGCTCGCTCGGCCGTGGCAGATGAACCTCAGGATTGAAACGGTGGGGCCAGTTCTGCGCACGCTGAGCCTCACCTAAAATCCACTGTGCAGGCTGGAAGGGCACACCCATGTGGGGACAGCCCTTCCCAAATCTTCGTTCGCGAAGCTGAGCCACACACACACACACTAACTGGCTTAGTGGAGGAAAAATGGGGAATGACACCCATAGAAGAGAGGACTGATGTCAACAGTGAGAGGGATAAGACAAGGCTGTCAGGCCCCACAAGACAAGAAGAGATTGTTAAAGCAGCCAAGGATAAAAGGTTTGAAAAATGCTGAGAGGATGCTAAGAAAGACTTCCATTTATCTTTTCATCAGCTCAAGAATTAATGGAGCTGCCTGGATTACCATTTCTCTTAAGAACAAAAAAAGAAAGAAATCCAAACAATTATAACAGATAAAGCACATGGGAAAACAAAACACACAAATACCCTATAGGCAATAAACATTTTATTTATTTCTTAAAGAAACTACAGTAATAAGTGATTACAGAATTATGAAGCACTGAAAATCCAAAGGAATGGAATGGCCAGGGTTCAAAAACTAATGACCTCATTCCTTATCTCTTGCAGAGCCATCACTCAGAAAAATCACATTATCTGAAAAGAAATAAAAATTAATCTTGAGGATTGTTTTGCCCTATTGCAAGCCTTTACACCCACAAAGACCACTCATTTGTGTTAACATAGGCTGCATAGTTCAGAACAGAATAGTTAATAAAACAAAAGAGGGTCCAATACAGGGTTCATCCTCTACCTCCCCTGAAAGCTGACAATATATAATATGAAGTGTGCTAAAGCAGCTGAAAAGTTGCTGAACAGTCAGACACTAGAGACATTTTAAAAGAATGGTTTAATTCTTTGATTATAATGTGTATCAGTTACAGCTTATTTCCTTTCCCAGCCTGCACGACCATGTCAACCGTCTATAGGACTGCAGGAAGCTCCTATTTCATCAATCTTCAGGAATTTCTAAAGCATCCTGAGATGGGCCCTTTTAAACATGAAAAAACCATTAGGATAATACTAATTACAAAACATACTTGCTTCTCCCCTGCAGCAATTTATAAACAGCAATTTACAGCACTGCTAGCTGAACTGCTCATGAGAAAGTTCCATTGCTGTTGCTTTAAAGAGGCTGCAGAAACATCCAGAACTATGGCTGTTCTTTTTCTTTCCTCTTCCCCTGACCTAGCTTTTTTAGACATATTTGTGTAACATTTTCTCTACTACCAAACTAAATTATTCCTCCCTCAAAAGCCCCAGGGTAGCAGCACTACCCACAAGGAGGTAGGATGCTCTAAAGGCTCAAAGGAAAAAGCTGAATTTCCTAGTTCTATTGCTCCTTGTGTCTATCCAAGGCACAAGTGTACTCCTTATCCATTCTGTGCTCTTCTTGTCACTACTGGCTACCACAAGGTGTTTCTAAATTCTCCAATAAGTTACCTGCACATAAAACAATCTTTCACAGCGGTTCTTAAAGCTGGTAAAGTCTCTTGTATTTCACAGGAAGAAAAAATTCCAGCAAACAGAAACAAAGCTACTAAACAAACTCTGCTTAGAAAAGGAATCTGCCTGACCTGCAGTACTACATGCCAGTGTTCTTAAAACAGTGTCTGCCTCCTGCACCAACTGGTTTGAGTGAGCAAACAATGCCAACAGTTTGCAACTCTACGCCCTCATTTTCTGTGTCTTCACAAGCAGCACCAGAGGAAATCTACTGGTATAGACTACTCATTCTGTCAAAATCCCTGAGTGTGGATACTGAGGATGGAGACAAACCAAGCCCTATTTCAAAGGTCCTCTACCCTCTCTCCATTTTAAAAGGGCCAAGGCAACTTTGGTGTGTAGCTCCTTACCTGCTATAATTGTTGTGGCCTGTCGCCTCACATTGTTTTTATCTGTATATTCACCATAGTCTATCTTCCCTTCAACATAAATTCGAGAGCTGAAAGAAAACAAGAAATTAGTTCTGGTCAAAGAACTACACTTTGGTTTTTCACTCTGTATCTAGAACCACAGAATGTTTTGGTCTTTAAGGTCCTTTCCAACCCATTTAGTTCTGACTCTCCTGACACAGGCAGGGACACCTTCCACTAGACCAGGTAGCTCAAAGCCCCACCCAGCCTGGCCTTGAACACTTGTAGTGATGGGGCATCTCCAGCTTCTTTAAGCAACCTGTTACAGTCTCATCACTCTGACAGTAAAGAATTTCATCCATATATCTAATCTAAACTTCCCTTCTAAGTTTGAATTCAATACTCCTTGTCCTATCATTGCAGTTGCTGATGAAGAGAATCAATTCAGAATCTGAGTACACAGGCTCTTGCATCAGCTGTTCGTAGCAGGTCTGCTGAAATTTTATGGCACTTCTATCTTAGTATACTTCCTGGTCACCATAATTATTACATTAATCAATTATTAAGGCACTAAATCCTCAAGCACATTTGTTATTCACTTACCCCTTTCTCACATACTGATAGGTAACATCCCTGAGGCCAGGTCTGAAGACAGAGATCCTGTGCCATGTCGTCTTCTGACTGACATCACCTAAGTTACATAAAAATAACAAAGTTGGAAGCCAAATCCTTTTTGATACAAGACTCAAATTAATTTATGAGAAATTACTTGAAAGCAGAAGCATACTAGCACTCAATCTCCCACTTCATTCCAGAACTCAACATTCCACTTATTTGTGTCCAAATGAAAATATAGTGCAGAAGAACAGTTCAAACCAAAAGATCACTTTTACTGGAAGACAGTGCTCATACTATAATATTTTTCCCCTCACACACCATACTGAATAGAAGTTAGAAAAAACCAGACACCTGTAGCTTCAGACTGATGACAAAATCAAAGACAAAATGCATTCCCCTCCATGCCTCTCCACCTTGAAATACAAACAGGAGAGGACACCCCACACCTCTGTTAAACCCCAACAGTGACAAGCTTCCAACTCAACACTCTCTTCAGAGGAAGGCTGATAGGCAGATCTCTCTTCATGCTGCTGGAGATCAGTAAGACACACAAAAACGTACCAGCATCTCTACTGATCCCAAAGGAAGTTCCCTGCACCCAAGAGGTTTACAGAGCAGCACAAAGTGTAGTGCTACTGAACATGCAAACATGAGATCAGAACACGGCAGAAGCACGTTGCTCGCTGCAGACTCACCTCCCTGGCCTACTTCACTATCCCCTGTCCGCCACATCTCATTGGTTGCAAGAGAAAATATGGTAACAGGATTTTTTCCTTCCACTTGCCTCATGATAGGGTCCTGTCCAACCCGACCAAGTAACTGAACACGATTCATGGCTGAAACAAGAGAGAGTAAACACTTATACAGGTGAACTATGATGCTTCTAATCATGGAAAGCCATAAGCTGGCAGTTTTTGTGAAGGGCCAGAATCACAGCCTTCTGCACCTCCTAGCCACTTTTCCAGCTCTTGTGACTTCTGACTTATTCAGGCCCCTGCAGATGCATGACTGTACCTGTATTGTCATTATCACTATTAAATAACTCACTTAGAAAGCCAATTGTTCCTTTGTCATCTTCTTCCACAGACACATTCATATGTCACTTGAGACTACTTTGCATTTATTGTCTGGACTTCTGTTTTGTTATGACAAACCATAGTATTGCACTGTTTTTTCCTTAAACACGTATCTTTAAATCAATACAGTTACATTATTATACTGCATCCTCTGAATTAGAGAGTGACTTGTTTTGACACAGGTACCATGCCTAGGCAGACACAGTTTATCCCTTCTCCATGTTCAAGGACTGCTGGAGGGGGTCAGGGGAGTATCACTCTTGCACAAGCATGTGAACTGAACAGTGAAGTCTGAAGTGTACACCTGGAACAAATCACAGTGGGGCAGCAGCACCCAAACAAGTCCCTCAGGGACACAGGAATCTGAGAAACAAGCACATTAGACACCTAAAGGCAGGTGTTAGAAATCATGGCAACAGCAGACCCAATCTACTGCCACTAATGAAGTACAACTGCCTGCCTTTTACAGGCTCCATGTCAGAGCTTTTTTCTCCCTCCCCCCCCCTCCAAATTGCTGCTTGATTTGACAAAGACCAGATAGGAAGCTACTCAAGAGCCTGTGTTTTGAACAGCACATTCTTAGTTACTGAGGAGCTACCACAGCTACCTGTTTCTCTCCTGCCATATTTCAGGCATTGTAAAACTGAGATAAACACAAGTAACAGTTAAGTTGCATCTCAGGAGCTACTTACATCTTTCAAGCACCAGTGAGGCAGCTGTATTAGAGTCATGTCTTACAAACTGGTGAAGCACCTGAAGGAACAGACACATATTACTTTGCAGGACACAAAGCACAAACAGCATTCACAAGCCTTTACACTTCATTTTCAGAACACTTACGGAGGTTCTGTATGTTCTTTTCCTTGCAGCTAATGGGGGGACTGAGCAAAGAAATCTGTTCAGTTTAATAAAGCCACTGGGATTATTCAAAGAATATCTGGTTAAAGCACAGTTAAAAAGCTGCCTAGGAGAATGGGTGGTTCACAGGTCCATTTCCAGCAATTATTTTTGGGATATGGAATAACTACTAGTTTTTTCTAGTGCCTAAATAGGAGGGAGGAGGTTTGAAGCAGAGTGACTGCTCAGTTCTTTGGGCTTTGGATTTTGGAAACAAAACCGGTTTTTATAGTTCTATCAACTTTCTACTTCATTTCAGAGATGAACCAGGCATGCCCAAAATGTACATCCACCCCTCACCACGAGCAGCAGGATGCACTGACAGCCCTTGCTCCTGAGCAAACAGCAAATCAAGGACGCAAAAATATCAGTACTGCAACTAAACACAAGTGGGTAAAAAAATAAAGGAACTGCCTTGATGCCAGGAAATATCCCATCCTAGAAGAAAGCAAGGGAAAAGAAAGGCCCGGGAACCTTTCTGCAAAAGGCCTGTGTGCAGGAACTGAAAAAGCTCATTTCCTATTACATGAGGCTGCAAAACTTAAAAGAACGTGAGACTGTCGGTCGGGTGTTGAACAGAAGAGCTAAACCAAAGGAAATGCAGTTTGCAAAACAAGAAGTGCCTGGTACGTCTCTATGTGCCTCACTAACACGCACACAAATCATCTCAGAACTCATTCCACTCACAGACAGATCTTTCAGTAGCTCAGTAACTAAGGTCAGGTATTTGTACCCTTAAAACACGAGCGCAAACAGAGCATCCTCGAGGGTCGCGCCACGTTTCTGGGGAAGTCACAGCGAGGACTCCACAAACCTCGGGCTTTTCCCCAAGAGCAGACCCCGCCGAGGTTCCCGCCCTGGGCGATTCCCACCCGCCCCTCGGAGCGGTGCCGCACTGACCGGAGAGTCATTGCCGGACAGACGAGAGGGACAGGAGCTGCTTCTGCTCCTCCTCTCCCCCCGCCTCCCCCGCCCCTGGCCCTACCTGCCACGCCGGCCCCCGCCACATCCCGCCGCTGAGCCTGCGGAGGGAAAACAGGGATGAAGCAGCGCCCGAGGGAGTCCCGGCCCGGCCCGACCCCGCGCCCTCCGCACCTCTCCCGCTGCCGCCGCTGCGCCCGGAACAGGAAAAGGGCCGACGGGAGGTTCCGGGAGGAAGCAGCTCCATCCCCGGGGGAAACGGAGAGAGCGGCCACGGCCCCACCCGCGAGGACCGGGAGCGTGGCGGGGGAGGGGAAAGGCGCTCCATCACCAGTTAAAAAACCCAAATCCATATATATAAATAAAATCTTTATTTGCACGTTCCGGTTCTTAAAAGACAGGATCGAACAGTTAAAAGTCAGCATCATAAAACAAGCGTCAGTAAAAACTGGAAATAACCGAGTTGCCAAGTTCACGCCCCCACCAGCGCAGCTCTGTCCGACCGAGACGACCAGCTGACAAGGATACACAAAGATACATTCAGCAGGGAGGGGGATGTAGTATGAGATCTAATAAACACGAAATTCACATGGGCAGCAAATTCACATGGGCAGCTCAAAAAAACTGAAAAAGCCCTTTCCAATTCCCCTCCTCTTTGCCAAGAGGCTTCAGACTGCAGGCAGGCAGCTGCTCCAGGTGTAAGACTTGAAGGGAAATGGGTACGCTCCCCAGTTACCAGCACATCGCTGTCATATCCCACCTTGAGCAAGGAGTCCTTGCCGATCGGCAGAAAACAAGTCAAGCATCAGGGACTAAGTAGCCTGCAAAGGCTTACCCAGTTACAGGAATTCTGTTGCTGAAAACTAAGGGAAGGGAACTTTTTCTTCAGCTTCCACTTCTTAACTCAAAGTGTTTCCTTTTACTCTTTGTCTCCCCCTCAGTTAAACAGCACTACATCCCAGGTCCACTGGGGCTGTGGTGTAACCAGCCTGTCTCCTGCTGTGTAGTTAACACTGTCTGCCAGTGTCTCTACCTACTCACCCCTACAAGGTCCCTGCTGTAGGTCCCATCCCCATGTACAGCCACTATTCCCCCTCCAGAGATACACTCAGAGCATTAAGACCATAAAATCATCAATAACAGGGCCCATCTAAAGAAAGAGAGAAGTGAGGAGAGAAAATGCCATCCTTTCCCTTATATGACAGAGCTACATCTGTATTAAGACCAACTACACAAGAAATTAAACAGGTAAAAGCCTGAGGACAATAACCTTAAGTTCCATGATACACCACCTGTAAGCCCAGTCATTCTTCCCTGGGCCCACACCTCATCATAACTAATGAGGGAACAAAAAAAAACAATGACAGGGAGAGATAATATGGGGTATTGGTCTGTGCAGACCCTCAGCTTTCCCAGGGCCATTCAGCAGTCAGAGCTTTTTGGACAACACAAATTCAGTAACCCAGAGTAAAGCTAAATGAGCGACAGCTCTTCCCTCCCACCAGGCGCTTGCTTTTCTTCTTAGAAGAGGTTTCAGACTCTTGCAACGTGGCACTTCCTAAGGCTTTGTCCTTCATGAGGGTCTGGGCAAGACGAGCTGCTTTAAGTTCCCTGCAGGGGGAGACAGAAGGAAGAGGACAGGAAGAAAACCATGTCATCCATGAATCCCCATCAGCTACAGAAACAAGCTATGAACTATCTTGCACAATAGGGTTACTGTAGTATTCCAGCATTGCTGGAGGGGGGGCAGCTTTTCATCCCGGAGGGTGACAATGCTACTATAGCTACCTCTGGAGTTTCTACTTAAGTAGTATCAGCTCTAAGGATTTTCCAAAAGAAAATATGTATCAGGTCAGTAACACATTGGCACTAGCGTGAAAAGTCCCTAGCTCAGTTTTTCTCCCATTGTTTCAGATATTTGGGAATGACAAAACTTATATTAACATCAACTCATCTTGCACAAGTACCTAAATAAAGGTACATGCTTTGTTTCCATTGTCTTTCTTCCCTGGTACTTGCTGCTCTTCCAGAGTATACACTGTTCTGTCTACACACAAAACCTACTCCCCAGCTGACCACTGCACTAAGAGGGGTGGTGGGGCAGTTCCTAGATCTCAGCACCTCAAAACATTCTTGCCAATAGCAGTGAGAGGGAACAAGGGGGAAAAGGATGTCTGCTACTACCTGCTACTTCCCTTCCTTCTGTGCTAGACCACTATCTCAGGGAAACATCAATTTCTCATCTGCTCACTGTATCAGTATTTTTCATCACCAGTGGTTGCAGTAAGTGCACAACTTCACTGCTCTAACTCAGCCAGAATTTGAAGAACAGCTAAAGTACAGCCCCATCATCCTCCCACCTTCAGGCACAGGACCTGACTGGGTATTTCTGCATGTGCAGTCTCCCAGCACTACCACCCTACATTCAAGGCTAGTGACCAGCACTTATGCCCATGCCCTCTCCCTTTCATGCGTAAGCCAGTCCTACCTTTCCAGCATGGCAGTCTTGCATCTCTCCACATTCAGCTCTTCCTGGAGCTGCACAGCTTTTCCACATGAAGGACGGAGAACAGGGTGTTTAGTGAGAGCTGTGGCAGAAGGTCTTTCTGCTGGGTCAGGATGGATCATGAGCTAGAAGGCAAAGGAGTTCAGAGTTTAACACTCCTGCCACACACCAACTGCAAAAGCCACCATCCTGTCAAGACTACTTCCTTACCGTAAGGAGCTTAAGGAAGCAATGGGGAAGGTTCTGAGGGATGGGTGGGATGTTGCCTTTGCGGATGTGGTGCCACATGGCCCCGTTGTGTGGCAGTGGTGCTGCGCCGGCTGCCAGAGCCACCGTGAGGGCCAGGGCAAAGATATCTGCCTTGGGCAAGTTGCAGTATTGCTGCAGAGAGAAGGTAAAAGGTTATAGAAAGGAAACATCTTGCTATAGCAAAGGTGGGTTGAGGTATAAGCTCAAAGAAACAGCCAAGCAAGCCTGTTTATGGCACTGACTTCAGCATTCCAGTGAGCTGTTTTCTTCTCTTTATGACATATTGACAGACATGCCCAACTTCAACAAAAGACTGCATCTGATACATTGACCTAGCAGTTCCTAAATCCAGTTGCAGCATAAATGGATACTGTCACTTAAGTAGTTGAGCTGATGAGATGAACACATCCAAGCTGGTTGTTCAGTACTGATTTCCTTTTTGTTCACTGGCCAATGTCAGTTTAAGAGGTGTGTTATGCCTTCCACCTCTCCCCACTCCCTGTTCAGTGCTTGTTGTACAAGGCATCTGTCTGGGTGAATAATTCTTCAGTAATCACATCCAGCAGTTTAATCTCAGCTGAGTGTGCAAATCAAATGTCTTCAAACTGATAAGCATTTTATCCCATTGATCCCTCACAGGGAATATTTGCAATAATCCAATGATAATAACTTATAAAGTATTGTAAATATTTACATGACAAGACCCACACATATACTGTTCATAATAAAGCATTAATTTTGCCGATTTCACCACCAGATCAGACAGAAGAAAGAAAAAATAAGGTGAGGAACACTAGACTAATGACTCCACTACAGTTGATCTCTCCCCACTTGCTCCCCACCCTGTTCTTCCCACTGCTCTGCCAGCAGCTGTACCTCTTGCAAAATCTCATTGGCCAAAAATCGTCTGTCTCCTTCCTCCACCTGAGGGTTTGTTATTGATGTCACATGTCCAAGGTCACCTGTGACAAAGAACAAGCAACTGGAATGTAACAAAGCAATCTGATGTAGTTCTCCATCAATAAAAGCCTGCATTTCGTAGGCATCAACAGAGCAACGAGGAAATATTAAGCAAAAGAGCAAGCCTGCTCCTACTCAGGAATCTGGGCTTGAAAAGAAGCACTTTTCTAGGACTTGTCTTCTTAGAGGAATTAACTCTGGTAGGTAACCAGGATGTTCAAGACTTCGCTATGAGTTTTGTATGCAAGTCTCTTCAGCCAGGAGGACAGAGCATCATCAAGCAGTAATGGGCAGCCCTAATCTTCAGCCGGTTGTAAAGCAGGCTAAAACCTACCTATCTTATACACCACACCAGAAGAGCATTCATCTTCACTGTCACTCTCCTCCTGCCCAGCAGGGCCTGCAACTGCCAGCCTGTGACAGATGAAGATATTACCTGCAAGACAGAAAAGTTGAACAAGTGTGATATCAGTAGTCAGACTGCAGCAGCCTGACAACTTTGTAAAAAAAAAATCACACCTGGGAAACTAGTTAAGCTTTGCAGCCAGAGAAACAATGCACATGCCTCCCACCAGTCAGACTGTTTTCTGCCCAGCTCACCTATTCAGCAACACAGCTGGCAGAACACGGCTGCATCTTGTGCAGAAAATATCCTAGTGAAATCAACCTTCCCTGCCTTCTGAGCTAGAAGCATGATTTCAGCAGGATAAAGGAGCTTCAGTACATTAACTAAGTAACTAAGGGGAGCAGTGCCCTGGGGGTGGCCATACTCAGCTGCAGAAAGGAAACCTTGTTACTATTTTTGCAGGAACTTATGCCTCAGTGTTGGTACACATAGGAAAGTCAAGTGTTGCACAACACAGCAGAAGCAAATAATAAGTCCCTGTCTTCACTAGCAGCCCTACTTGTTCCACTGATATGAAGGTGATTCCCTTGTGCAGGATTATAAAAAGCATGAGACAGAAGTAAAATGCTGTCAACTATCAGAGAAGTCTCACTTTTAGAGCAGCAGTAGTGGTACAAATTAAAATATAAATAAACAAAAACCACAACAAAACTCCAACCAAACAAAACCAATAAAAACCCATACACAAAACAGTCACCTTTCAGAGCAAGATCCTCTTTCCTTTGAAGGATTATGATCCCCTCAGAAGGATCTATTACAGTCCTACCCCTGAAGGGTACTAGGAAGACTCTCCATAAAAGAGGAGAGCACTGTACTTACTAGGTTTGATATCCAGGTGCACAAGGCCAGAGTTGTGAATGTATTTTAGCCCCATGGAGACTTGTAACAGTATTTCCTTCAGCTCTGATTCTGGGAAATACTGCCCAAGCTTCGCATTTTCCAGCAGCACATCTTGGAGACTCCCACCTAGGTGAAAAAAAAGTCAGCCAGACCTCACAAAGGTTTTATAGAGCAGCATATTTGAAATAGCTTAGTAGAAACTACTGCTCAGAACACTTAGAGCTAATTATGCACTCTAGTGATCAAACCTGGACACCACCATTTGGCTTCAACCTTTCAATTGCCTCAGAATGCCCTGCTTCCTGCTCACCAAGAACTGAGGAACTACTGTTCTACCAACAGCACCAGGAAAACTGACCTGGTTGTGACACTGATAGTGCTGCAAGCAAACTGTGCTAAAATTAATTACTTCTGCCATGGTTACAGGCAAAAAGCAGGTATATGAACAGTGGAGCAAGGAAATTAAGTTCCCACTAGCAGATTTTGGACTGAAGAATGTAACCTCTGACACAGACGCAGTTTTGGGGGTCTCCATTGAGGCACTCTGTCTATTTTAGTACTAGCAAATACAATACTAGCCTGTCTCTCCATCAGCCTACTTTTCATCACTTCTCCTTCAGTCTCAGATGCTCATCCACCAGAACACAACCAATACATCAGTTCTGCAGGAATGATCACTACAAATCTGGTAACCCCCACCAGACTTGAAGGTATCACTCCAAACAGCTATCACCACTCTTCACTGAGCCCCAAGACTATAGGAGCAGTTGAAAGATAAGCACTATATATTTGCCTTCAGCTCCTCTGGTAGCCAGAGGTGTCTTTTCAAATTTCTTTCAAACACTGGTAAGGCCAAAGACAAACTCGAATCAGAGCGTACCACCCTACCGGCAGTATCCCATTTACACTTAGCCTCATTTTTTGCTCCATTCCTTTGCAGCTGCCAACAGCTTTCTTCCAGTAAAGAAGCAAGGTGCCTTCCTCCCAGCCAGGTAGCTACTCTTCCAATCATTATCCACCTTCATTAAGAAGAGTTTGTTGCCAAGGTACATGACCCTTAAGTTAGCTGCTCTTACATACATTATATATCAAGTGTTACCTGGACAGTCCCAGACAGAGCTCTAAGCATCAGCATGGGGAATGATTTTCCAGGCCAGAAACACAGAGGAACAGTTTTTAAATCCCAGCAATCAAAGGGTATTCACTGCTTCTAATACATTGACACCATTGTCCTAGTTCAGCTGGAGGGACCAGCTAACCCTGTGTGGTGGTGATCAAACCTGTGTATTCCACCCCCTCTATTCATTCCCCAAGGACAATGGGCCATTAGCAGCAGCTGCCCAGGGAGCCATTATCACTTCACACCCAGCCTGAGGGGGGCGGAGCTGCTAATGGGCCATCAACAGCTCAACAACCCCTGGCTCCCAGAGTTAATCACCCATTGTGTGAGTCCCCGCCCAGGGGGAGGGACTGAATGCTCCCTGAGGGTACATAAGTGGTGGGTAAGAAGACCTCGGGAACCTTCTCGTCGGATCCAGAGCAGCAGCAGGACCTCGACAGCAGGAGATCACCACTCTCGCCCAGACCACAGCCCTCGCCTGCACCAACAGGTTTTTCTTTTCCTTTTGCTCTGGACTTGGGGGAGCCACAGGGGTCTCAGCACAAGGGCAAACAAACCCCCCTTGGGTTTGTGCCCCAGGACACTGGGCTATACTGCTGGGGTATTGTGAGTTGAAAGCAATTTCCCTTGTGTATCAGTGTTATTGTAATATTATTATTAAATTTTAGCTCTGACTTATAATCTCTCTCGTGGTGAGTTCATTTTCCCTTGCTGGTTCACCTTCAAACCAGCACAACCATTTAGAGCTTCATCTAAATATTATGAGCCCTTACTGGATTCTCCATGGATACATAGCCCCAGTGCTGTTTGCTTTGTTCTAAGCCAAAATGCCCCATATTCAAGTACAACAGAAGCTAACTGCACCCATCCTGAGATCTCAGTCTTCAACACTATCCCAGCCCTTACCATTGCAGTGCTCATTTTGGATAATCATGTGATCATCCTCTGCCCAGGCCGAGTAGTAGCGCACAACATGGGGGTGGTGCCCAAGAACAGCATGAGCATAGACCTCGCGCAGTGCCAGCTGCCTAGAGAAGCACACACAGAAAAAGCAGAGGTGAGGAGGGTGCCAGACTCTTCTTGGGAGCCCAGATTGCAGCCTGGCTTGAGAAAGTCCTGAACACCTCTGCTCCCTCTTTCTCTTGAGTTTTGACAGACAGACAGGCTCTCACAGCTGCTGAAGCACAGCTTGCTCTTGCTCAAACGTGCTGAGCAGCTGTCAAAACAAAATCACTGAGCAGGCCTTTTGTCAAAGAGGCAGAAGCAGCAGCAGCTTCAAAGACTTTGATTTAGCAAGCAGGACACCCCATGCTCATCAACACAGATGTGAGCAGTGCTGGCCATACAGCAGGGCAGAGACTTACCATAAGCCAACTGCTTGACAGTTATTATTTTAAAGAAAGTGTCTGGATGGACCCAAGGAGTTCAGGTAAGTCATTATCTCACTTTGCAACGCATGTGACTTCTTCCTTTCTTAGACATTTATATTGAGTAGTTGTACAGTGATATCTTCCCCCATGCTTCTAACTGTTACTTGAAAGTGCAACAGCGGGCAATTGTTGCTCATGCCATCCCTCAGAAACCTTTAGATCCACTCTCCCTCTTTCCCCATCACACCTCTCAAGAACATGCCCATCATTTCAACTGGCAGTTTCTGGCTAACACACTTACTCATCTGAGGATCCTGCCAGAGGTCTTTTGGAGCGTTTGATGGCATAAACACATCCATCAAGGCGTTTGATGCACTTGAAGACAAAGCCAAATTCCCCCACGCCAATTTTTTCTAGTTCCAGGAACTCCTTCTGGTAGCGGGAAACCATATTGCTCTCCTTCAGAGGGTATCTCTGAAAGTGCATAAAACCAGCAGCGAGTTGAAAGATTTAGACAAAGACACAAATGATAACATCTGTCATGTTTTCAGATGTGTAGCACTTGCTCCCAGACTACCCACATTGCTCCCTCTCCTATTCTAGATGCTCATCCAGGCACATGTGCAGATGTGCTGCCAGTTCTTCTTGAAACACTACCTTTCACTTGACCATGTTGTGTTTTTCCTCAACAACCTACCAAAGGCCCTTTTGGCCTGGTTTGGCCAAGTTTGGGCCTGTTTTGTTTGGTTGTTTTCTATAAAATCATTACTTGCTAGCCATAGAGGTAGAAACTGCAGCTAAGGAGAATTTTACTCTAGTTGGCTGTATGTGCCTAAGGCTTCTTGGGTTATTGCCATCCCATCTCTTCTCTTGGCAGGTCAGACCAGTTCCTAGACCCATAACTGATGGCGTCAGTCAGGGAAGAACAGCAGGCAACAATAAAATACTGAAGTATCTGGCCTGAAGACAAGGCTTGAGAAGACCTATTACCAGCTTTGATAGGTAGAAATCCAGTATTTCTGAATGAGGCCCATGTACTGAATTTGTGTTTAAGTAAGAGCTATCACCCGTTTTGAGCACAGGAGAGAAGCCTGGTGTGTTGGCTTCAGGTAGCCCCAGCTATGTAAGAGCTGCTTTACTCTGGCAGCTGAGGGCAGCAAGGCCCTTCTGCATCAGTTCTGCCTCTAAGTTTGAAGCACCAGCTGTTGACTAACAGCAGATGAGCTGGTCTCTGTATTTGTTTCTATTCCCACTAATTTCTCACCTGGAGACACTTTTCCACAAAGGGTTGAAAGCCTGGAGAACAGTTAGAACATGATTATTGCTACAATAATGGCCAGTAGGGACACAGGAGCTGCTGGTGCTGCTTGTAGAGTGATGCCTACTGGCAGGGGAGGTAAGTAAAGACAAGCAGTGGAGCATGAAGTGAACAACAAGAGAGTGGACTATGATTTTTCTCCATGCTCCTGCTTCCCTTACAGGCACAGCTGCTCACATTGCACGGTGGTTTCCACAGAAACCACTGCTGTGATTGCTGTGGTATGTGGTACATGACCTTAAAGAGAAGGAGGGTTAAGAGTTGGTCCTCACAGCCACTAAGATGTGTCTCACATGAAACAGTAGCCCCTTACAACAGGTTGCATTTCATAAAGCAGCTGTATTTTACACTATCTGAAAAAGCTTGGGAATAAAGATACCTCATAGTACACGATTTTATATCTATATTACCTACTCGATCTAATCAGCACTCTGGTAGAAAATTATTTCAGTAAATCACAAGCTACTTGAACCTTTCTTCCAGGGCAAGCAATAATTGTGGCAGTCCCGGATGTTCCCTGGTAGCAAAATTGCTCTGCCGGTGTCTTTTTCCCATGGAGACCAGTTTTCCTGCAATACCAATCTGCTCGGCTAGAGGGTACCGTTATTCTTCCATAAGCCTCAACTGCAAACAATTCTACCTTACTTGTATAAGACGAGATACTTCTTTCAAGGGGATGCTCAGGAAAACTGATATTTTTACCTCATCTAAATGAAGATATTTAATTGAGGCGTGGCTTGCTTTCCAGAAGTCAGATGAATAGGTAGCAACCCCCAGGTTAAACAGGGAAGAAGGAAGAAGACTGTGGGGATGTGGGTTTCCACCTCAGCTGCCCAACTCTGCCATCACAGCTGGGACTACATGGGACCTCACACCAAGGTCAACACACCCTGCTGCTGAGGTTTGCCAGCAAAGCACTCCCATCAGCAACATCAAGAGGACTCTGTTTGGAGCTGTAAGACAGTGTTTGCTGTCCTGTAGCTATTTAAGGTGTGGTGGGACCTTTCCTTGAATCCCAAGGCACATAGACAACCCCCAGCTGAGCATTTTCCCCACAGAGAGGACAGACTTTGCCACCTTGCTTCAGAAATTTACTATTGGTCCTACTGCAACTCAAACTCTGCCCTTAGTACTTATCCAGGCTCAGTCTTTGTGGTTTTGCAGTGCAGGTCCATTTGTTATTTGCAATATAAAAGCCACATTCCATTCACATCCAAAGATTCTCAGTACACAGATTTATAGGAACTGCAATACACCTGCTTTTTGGAATGACAAAGGTACAATCCCTTTTTATGTTAATAGCATAGTAATATATTTCCCTTTGAGGAACCCAAATTATATTTCCTAGAAAGACTTCTAGACCCAAATCAATGAGTTTTAGTATTACTTGTCAAAGTTTCAGATCTGATTTAGTACAAGCTTCCTTTAGAGATACAAACGATTCCCAAGTTTGTCATCTCAAACAAATGTTAACAAAACACTCAGCTTGGAATTATTCTGTCATAGGTATTCATCCTCTGGCATGATGCCATAATTTATACTCCAATAACAGAATAAATTTCAAACAACAACTCTTTACCATCATTTTGTCTGCTCTGTGGGAGGGAAATACAGACACGCACCTGTGTAGGTAGCTCCTGTGTAAGGTGGCTTCTTGGATCAGGATCCTTCCTATAGCAAAAGTTTAGGAAAGGCCAATGTTATCATTTCAGTGCAGCAATCAAACCAGGATTTGAAATTAAAACATTTTTCAAAAGAAGTTCCAAACCTTGCTTCACAGCTTAAAAATGTATTTCATAGCATTAATACACACATTTTTAGTTGAGACCTTAAAGACTATCCCAGGTTAGAAAATCTTCGTTTCCATTTAGAAAGCCTCCACAAGGCAACTGCAGTACTGCCCACAGGACAGTGTCATTGTTCAGAGGCATCATTCTCCTGTCTGCCTTATTACTGGTGAAGCTGCAGCCATAACACTGAGGTTAGCTGTTGATCATAGAATCAACCGGGTTGGAAGAGACCTTGGAGATCATCAAGTCCAATCCTTGATCCAACACCACTGTGATTGCTAGATCATGGCACTAAGTGCCACATCCAGTCTTATCTTAAAAACCTCCAGGGACAGAGAATCCACCACCTCTCTGGGCAGGCCACTCCAATGCCTTATTACTCTCTCTGCAAAGAATTTCTAACATCCATCCTAAACCTCCCCTGGCAGAGATTAGGACCACACCCTCTTGATTTACTGCTGGTTGCCCGGGAGAAGAAAGCAACCCCCACCTGGCTACAATGCCCTTTCAGGTAGTTATAGAGAGTGATGAGGTCACTTCTGAGCCTCCTCTTCTCCAGACTAAACAACCCTACTTAGATTTCTGAACAAAGGAAGTGATTGATTTTTACTTCTATTTCTGTTACCTTTACATGTCTATTAGTGTTTGCTGTGCACCGATGCACACTACAGAAGTGAATGACTCATTGTTAGCAAATAAGTCTAGATACTGAATGTCTCTATTACTTATCTCCTTCAAACAGTCTGCTTCCAGTCTGTTATTTAAGATGAGCTCACTTACAGCTCTCCTCTGGTCTTCCTCTTGCCATGAGGAAGAAAGAGCATTTGTCGATATGATTCTGGTGTAAAGGGGTTAATGTTGACAAGAGTAGCTTGGGTAGAGTCATCTGAGTCAGCACCAAGAGCGTGTTTCAGCAGTCGGTGGCTTCTGGCTGGGACCTTTGTCCCAGAGGAAGGAAAAGCTGTCTTCGATAACAGGGTCTGTATTGAGAGAGGAGGTGGGACAAAGTGAGAAATAAACCAGCAAAATATTTTTGTGTCCGCTAAGACAGAATAAAATTTCTGTTCTCCTATAAATCAAGGCTTCACTCCTTTCCTTGGAACAGCTGACTCCATTAATCCCTGTGTCCCTCATTTAGTACTGACAGTTTTCTTCATCCACAAAACATTTTATTCTTTGTTAAGCCCTTTCAGATTCTATTCCCTGCTCACTTGGGTGAGACCTGCAGAGCCATTTGGGCAAGAATAATGCTCAAGAAGAGCCAGCTGCTCCTCTTTCCCACCTACAGAGACACAGACATTGCATCATATGTTGCATTAACATGGAAGACCTAGTTCTGTCAGGAATGGACTGTTGCATCAGTTTGGTCAGGACAGGTTTGTCAGGAGATGAGCTGGAACACCACCCAAGTTTCCCTTTGGTTCCCCAAGAAATGGCAGGGAAAGTTGGTATTTTTTATATGGCTGCTGGAAAAGGAACCAAAAATCATTTCTCCTCATAAATAAAAAACAGAGTTTCAGAAATTTAAGTTCAAGAGGAACCTCTGGATTTCACCTACTATTCCAAAACCTTGAGCCATTAAAAGCATAACTTAAGACAAGCACACCACCCTTGAGCTGGAAACAAAAATCTACTCACTTTGATTTGACCTCTTCAGTAACCATCAGCTTTTTAAAATGTATGATTGGTTTTGACTTGTTTCAGCTTCCAGAGAGCAATACAGGGTCTAAACATTTTTTTAACTTATTGCTTCCTTCTACTTAAAAGTCCTTCAAGAACCCAAAACTCTCCCTGTTGAAGATCAAGGTACTCCTACAACTTTTCAATCCAGCAGTGGTCTAACTGTTATGATCCCAGAAATATATCTCTACTCACACCTAGAGTTGCTCCTTTTCTCTCAATGAAAGTTGCTGAAGATAAACTAGAGCTGCATGCAGCATCCTGCATCCACCTAAATGATGCTGTGCTCGTGGATATAGCTACTTCTAGGACATCATTTCTATATTGTACTTAGAAGTTTGGCTGCTAGTTTAATATAATCCTGAAATTTATTCTTGATTTTTTTCTCAAGCTCTGCAACTCCTTGCTTCTGGATGGGAAACTCCTGCATATAAATGTATTGAAAGCAGTGTTATGTCCAAGCCCAATATATGCAGCAGCCTAGAAGCTCTGTAGAATTGTGGCTATGTTCTAGTCCAGCCACAAGCCAAGGAAAGAATCCCAAATACCACTCCAGCCTTCTGATGTGTGCACACATGCAATTCCCATCTGCTCTACAGGGGCTTTATCTTATTTTTATTTCACAATCAAGGAGAGTTGTCTCCCTGTAACATCATCTGAGAGTAGCTGCTGCCATGCAGTGTAGGGCAGCTACCATAACCAGCTCCAGCAATCTGTTCCAGGATTGATCAAACCTACAAAATGCAATCATCTGCCTCCTGCCATGCATCCCAGCTGGGGCTCTGGTGCTCATCTGTCTGCAGTTATGTGGCTCTGCTCTCCTTCCCTTCATATCACCTTCAAATGCTTCAAGATCAAGCCTTTAGAGCCCACCTTTTGCAGCATGCTTGGAAACAAAAGACCATTCTCCCAGAAAAAAAAGGAAAGGAAAAGAAATTGTTGCTCTCGGAGCTACAAGGCAACAAACTACAAAGCAACATGTCTTGATGCATCCAGCCAACATATTAGGTACACAAGAGCACATACCAAAAGCACCCTCCACTACCAACTAAGCCCTTTGCTCACACTCCACCCCTTTCCCCAGCAGGATGGGGAGGAGAAACAGGGTGGAAAGGAAGGTAAAACATGTGGGTTAAGAACAATTTAATTGTTAAAATAAAACATAATAATAATTAGTAGTAGTATTGCAATAAAAAGAGGCAACAGAGACAAATAAAACACAGGACACATAAGTGACACACAATACAATTGCTCACCACCCAGTGACCAATGCCCAACCCAGCCCATCCCTGAACACGGATCAGCCCATCCTGGCTAATTCTCCCCTGTTTATATACTGAGCACAACATTCTATGGTATGAAACACCCTTTGACTACTTCCTGGCAGCTGTCCTGGCTATGCTCCCACACAGCTTCTTGTGCTTCTGCTCACTGGCAAAGCATGGGAAACTGAAAAATCCTTGACTTTGGATAAGCACTACTTAGTAATAAATAAAACATCAGTGTGTTAGCAACATTATTCTCATACTAAACCAAAAAACCCACAGTACAGTACCAGCTACTAGGGAGAAATTTAAGTTAAAACCAGGACAACATCTGAGGTACGTTATGGTGAAATTTAAGGGGATATATATATATAAAGAGTCGCTCAAGGATATTCTTGTAACGATGCCATTTAGAGCTGTTTCTTCCCTAAAGAGTGGCTGGCTATTCTTCAGCAAACATTGCCACACAGTTGATTATATATGGCTAGAGGATCATCCTTCTCTCCACATAATCAGGTTTTTGGAGGAGAACAGAAGTCAAATCCTAGCTCAAAAGTATTTAAAGGACTGATTTTCTGTGTACCACCTAAGCAAAGGAGCTACCAATGTATCAGTAGAGCAGGAATATTGAGAGAGGGACCAACAGCTCCATGTCACAGCAAGTCTTGATAGCTAGGAGCCAGTACACATACCAGAAATTATCTAGGAACAGAGAATCTGGTGCTAAGTCTCCACCTATGCTCACAAAAGACAAAAAGCAGTTGTTTTGTATTATATTCTATACAAACAGTTCCACAGAAAACAGAGGTTGGTATCATTCTGCTAAGAAACTAGCTCAGTAGATAAGTAATCCAGTCTTGCCAGACAAAGTATATTCCTGCCACAACAACACTTCCAACTTCCAAGACAAAACCCGCTTGCATTCAAAAGTGTGCTGAATGGAGGAGAAAGGGCAGCTGCCTATCTACAAGCTCCCTCTGGAATTAGGAGCTTTCTGAAGGTAAATGCATTTATCTCCCACAGAGATGTTACAGACATCCACTCCCCTGAGCAGTGTGAAGTGCACAGGGGCAGCCAAAGCACATGGTTGCTTGGGGTTTTTTAAGTCAGATTGATCCAATACCAGTTAATTGGTTTTAACAACAGCTTTGAAAGAGTCAAGACAATTGCTCCCAGACACAGATTTCTATTCACACACACAGAATAACCCTTCCTTAGCTCATGGGTCAGGTTTCTAAGGCAATAGTACAGGCTGCCAATAGTAACATTAAAAAATGCTTTCCACAGACATTGAAACAGATGCCCTCACCAGCCACACAGTGATGCCACAACGTTACCAGAGACCTTGCCTGCCTAGACACAGAGTTGATACAAGCCATTACCTTGGGAGTGTATGGGGTGTCACACAGCTGCAGCTTTTTCCACAGGATGTGCCGAGGTGTCTTGGCATTGCACCAGTTCTTGTTCACAGCTGGGGAATCCTTCAGGGTAGGACTCACCCATGTTTTTGTCCTGCTCAAGTAAATCTCACTAAGCTTTCTCTGAGGGGGGGTTGCTGGCAGAGAACTGCTCTCTTGACATTTCTGAAACTCAGACATGCTGGGAGGGCTCAAGGTCAGGGAGTCTTCATTTATGCTTCTGTCTTCACTCTCTTCACCACAACTGGAAAAATCCAGCCGCTGAACAAATTCATCACTGTTGTCCCAGTCATCCATGTCACGACATGAAACAGAACAGGTAGAGCTGATACTGGCCTGCTTTGTTGGGCAGAGGGAGAGGAAGACAGCATTATTTACACAGATTAACTGTCTTATTCCTTGCTTCATCATGGCATCAGTTCTGCTGACCACACCCCCCTACCCCAATCCCACAGATGCAGAAGCCTTAATCACTCATAGGTCTCATTAGACAGCCTCAGTTAATGAAGACTACACCAAAATTACCAAGCACTAATCCATTCAGCTACTGCTCATGTAACCACAGATTTTACACTTTTGTCAGCTGCAAGTCCAATACAACTCAGATGCCACTGCCTCTCCCAGTAAGGCTCCAAGAGAACTTTGCCATCCCACCAATACTTCACTCACTATTCCCATCAAACAGAGAAACAAAATTATTTCACTGTAAAGAACGACACACCCCAAACCTCCCCTCATCCTTTTTCTCCTTAAGTTTCTCAATGAGAGAAAAAGAACCCATAGTACATACAGCCATAACAGCAGAGAGCACCCTGAGGAACTACCAGATACCCCACAGAGAGCTCTTACCCTGCCCTGGCACATTTATAACCACCCCAAACACCTGATTCAATGCTAATGGGAAACACCTGGAGCTTGCCAGCACCTGTCCACAGTTGCCTGCTGAATGAGAGGTTTTGCTGTGGATGTGGGTTTGCTGTGCCTGCTACTAGCACTACAGGAAGCCAGGGCTCCTGCTGAGTCTGAGGCAGCCTCTTGCTTCTGCACACTCTTCCCTTCTCCACCTTCCTGGGGCCTGTGAGGGGGAGGGTGTTTACTGACAGCCGGTCTCCTCCACAATAATCCCATCAGAGATCCAGTCTTTGTGGGCTTTACTTGTATAAGTGATTAGTTTTGCAGTTATGGGGCCCTTCTGTTCCTTCTTTTAGGTATGAATTTCATTTCCTGCATTTAGATATGTGTTACTTTGGGCAAGAGCTGCAGCCTGCATGGAGAGGTCAGTAGCCTAATTTGTAATGTATAAATTTATAACTGTATAATTTTAGGGCTTCAGGAGAGAGTTAGGAGCCATACACAGGTCTGCCTTGAGGTTTTAAGGGAGAGGAGGGAGAAGCTGGCTGTGTTGGTGAAGGCAGCCCTAAAGGCAGGGTCCCTCACTGGTAGCAGGTCAATGTCTCCTCTCACTGCACTTCTCTGTAAAAAGCAGGGATCTTCCATGTCTTTGTGAACCTGAGCTTTGAAGGGGGATTAGAGGGAGATTTAATTAAGTGGGAACAAAGTTATGGCAGCCTTTTTTCTTGGCATCAGGGAGAACTGCTAGAGGGACACACAGAAATGCGAAGTGGCGGCAGCCCAGACAAAGATGGGAGTTTGTCAGAACCAGCAGCTGCTTTCATGATGCTCACATCAAGGTCAATTCCCACCAGAACATAAATGGACATATTGGTCTGAGGTCTCTCTGTTCTCCTAGCCCATTCTTTGAATAAAAAGTGTGGCCTATGGGTCTCTGAAGTTGCCTGTTAAGATTGTGATGAACAATTAACTTGATACAGGCCTCTAAAACAGTACCAGGAGGACATGCCAGGAACTCAGAACTGGTTGCATCTGGCTCAGAGGGCCTGTATTTCTTGTATTTCTAGTATTTCTTGCAGGCACAGAGCCTGTTGCTGCTGTGCAGCCCCTCTGAGCCTGAACTGCAACTGCTCTGTGTTCCCTGTCCCTTACCCTGAGCGAGGTCCAAAAGCCTTGGAGTGCCAGCACTGGCTGCTTTTTGCTATGACAAACTGTCTCTGCAGCATCTGGCCAGCTGAGATGCAGGACCACTTTAGTACTGCTGTAATCTGACTATATTAATCAGATGTTCAGCACTTGGAGTGTTGGATTAGAATATGTTATTTTAAATCTGAAGAAGTAACCACAGTTTTCAATCTCACCTGATTTTTTTTTCCTTTTTTGTTTCCCTCAGGATTTATAGGCAGTATTCATTTTTCTAAGGAGGGATGTGATACATAAAAAAGTTGCTGTTCAAAGAAGGCCCAACTTGTTCATCTTGTGTCTTCTAAATAAAAGCCACCACATTTTCATTTCATATTTTTTTCTGGAGGACTTCTCAAAGTTCTGATGACAATTTTATTAGCCCTCAGTTGGAGGAAAAGGGTGATCATTTTCTTTGGAAGGAGAGCTTTTTCTCCTAAAAGGGTAATATTATCCCCTGGCCTAGATATTTTCAATTTTGGTGAAATAATAAAGTAGAAAATGTGGTCTTTGTTTTCTGTGTGTATCCAACAAACAGTGCACTCTCAGCAGACCCAGGTTACTGGCCAAAGCAGTATCAACACTTGTGGTGCCACCAGGTCTCTTGTCCCATGGGATTTTTTCACCAAAAGCTGAGAGCTCAGAGCATGATGGCATTCCATGTATCCCGGAGCCAGCACTGGCAGCCTCTACTCCCTGTCACTGGCTGCTCTTCCCACTGCATCCCCTCCCTCATGCTGGGGCAACACTGGCATGACTGCAATGCAAAGAGGACCTGAAACAGCTCTGCACCAGAAATAGCTCATGTGGATCATGAAGGAATTCTTATTCAGGATTTGTTTCCTGCCTGGATTGCTGGGGACTGACATTTGTGGGGATGAAGGAGAAGAGAGAAACGAGCTGTCACTTTAGCATCACCAACATGTAGAAATATATTTATCCAAATGAAGCTTGGCACTGTCTGTATAGTTAAAGCAAAACATGTGGCCAAGTATTTGCAAAATCTGGCTTTTCTTTATACAGCAACAAAATATTGTGCAGGGTTTGGGGTTTTTTTCTTTACCAGTCACCTTCTATGAAAAACTCCATCTGCTAAACACCACCTACTCTAGTATATAGCTCTACAAAATAAACTTGTGCATGGACTTTGTGAAACAAAATGCCCACTCAGTGTTGGAACTCTCTGAAATGAAGCTCACAGCAAATGGATGCTAATGGTGCCAAAAGAAAGAGGAAAAACCAAAACCATCTGCTGAGGAAGCTGGATGATGGGTTTCTTAATGGTGTATTGAACACTCAGAGCTTCTCAACATGAAAAAAGTTAGACAATTAAGGCTTTTATGACAATATCTTCCTTTTAATTGTGGCCTGCTTAATTGGGTAATTCAATTAATCAGAAAGACCTAGGGAACCAAATTAAACCTAATGACACTTAATGACATTGGTGGTAGCATAACGAGGATGGTAATTACAAAAAGTTGGCTGCCTGTGGATGCCTTGTTCATGCCTGTGTCTCCATCTTTCAACCTCAAGCTGATTCTGCCTGTTCCTCCAAAAACTGTTTCACATCCTTCTGCAGCACATCTGCCTGTGTCTCTTTCTCTCTCTAGAGAGAGAAAGACACACACTCTTATCAGTACATCCTGGATCAGTAACCCTGACTCCTTCGGATTCGCAGCTTGCAGCTGCCACCACAGCAATTCGGGAGTGTGCGAGCCTGCCCCGTTCCTGGCCCTGACGCTGCTCTGCCAGGCTCCCCCGGCAGGATGGCCCCCGGAGCCCTCCTGCACTGGGCTCACAGCCTGGGGGACACGGGGGGGGCAGTTCGCTCTGCCCCGCGGGAGGAGGGAAAGCGCGGGGATGCGAGCGGGGCCCAGTCCTCCCGTACTCCTGCGGGAGCTGGTGCCGGAGAGCACATCGGGGATCTCCGCCGGGATCTCCCCGGGAATCTCCTCCCGGGAGCATCACGTTCCAGCCCCGCCCCTGGGTCCCAACCCCGCCCCTACCCGGGACACGCCCCGTCAGTGCCGCCCCCGGGGCGCGGCCACCCCGTCCCCGCCCCCCGCCGGTGCGGCGCGGGGGGTGCGGCTCGGTTTGGCTCGGCTCAGTTGAGCGCGGCTCCACTCGGTTCATCGCGGCTTATCTGGGGTCAGCTCGGCTCGGCTCGGCCCGGCCCAACTCCGCTTGGCTCGGCTCTGCTCCACTCCACTCAGTTCATCTCGGCTCAGCTCAACCCGGTTCGGCTCGGCTCGGCCCGGCCATGGTGGAGCGCTCGGACGAGGCGCCGCTGCTGTTCTGGGCCGAGGGCCCCGGCGTCTCGGCGCCGCCGCCCGTGGCCGAGCCGGGCAGCACCAGCAGTAGCGGCGGGAGGCGACTCGGCGGCGGCTGGAGCGCCGCGCCGTGGGACGGCGAGGGGCCGGCGGAGGCGGCGGGGCCGCCGCGGGCGGAGGCGGAGGAGGACCAGATCGTGGCCGTCTTCGTGGTCACCTTCGACCCCCGCACGGGTGAGCGGCGCCGGGACGTGAAGGGGCCGCGCCTGGGGCTCCCGGAGCTCTGGAGTAAGATGGATGCGGCCAGGGTCGGGCATCCTTTGGGGACCGCTCCCCCCGCATCCTGCCTCCCGAGGACCGCTCCCCCCGCCGCGCTGGTGGCAGTGTGGCTGGAGCCAGCGGAGAGCGGCTGGCGGGAGCTGGGCTGCCCTCTGCCCCCACGGGGGACCGCGGGGGCCGCGGGCATTTGCGAAATCGGAGCGCAAGGGGGATTGCGTTTGGTCTCCCCGCCGAGAAGTTCTGGCGGGAGGAAAGCGCCGCGCCTGGTGCCGCTCCGAGGAGAGGGCCAGGTGTCTCTGCCCCGCAGCCGGTCACGGCACGGGGATTTTGGAGACGCCACTGGGGCACCCGCTGCGACCCGCACAGGTTCAGGCCGAGCCTCTGCCCAGCGCTGCCTGGAGGGCACCCACCTGTTAGCAGCATCTTGAGAGCATCCTTCAGTCTCCGTGGCGTGGCGCAGACCTGCCCGCAGCTATCGGTGATGGATGGTGGTTGTGGCAGGCGTGAATCCGGCGGGCTCGCAGGGCATGATCGCCAGCAGCAGCAGCAACAGGGTTGTTTATCTTTTAGTGACCAGTGTGTTTAGAGGGTGGCCTCTGGTAGGATTTCTGGGACTTAGTGTTTTGAAGGAGTGCTGCAGTCCAGGAGGGCACCGGAGAGCGGCAAGGGAATGTATTTCCCACTTTTTGCTGCCATATCCACCTCCCTCAGCACTGTTGGATTGCAGGGCTGTATTACTTCTTTTACTGACAGAGGTTATTAATTTTAAATCTGTAAACTGGCATTTCAGAAAACGCCTTCGTCTTCGTAGTCCTGTGCTCCAACAGTATGCACAAAATAGGTTGTTATGACACAGATGAGAAGTCAAGCACCCGTCTTGCACCTGTGAGCACAGGTATTGCTGTGCCCAGGGGTCAGACGTCCTGAGACAGATTGCTGGGTGTTTTGGCTGCCAGCAGGGGATAAAAAGGCAAGAGTGGTGCATAGCTGAAAGACTTGGTATGGTCAGAAAGTTTAGGAATTAGCTTGGGAGATTCAGGAACCCATTTGCATCCAGGTGTGGGAGCAAGCTCCTCTTTCCTCTGTAGAGACGCACTTTCTTAGCAAATCCATAGCAAAAGTACTGGAGACAGGAAAGAACTCCATGAAGCATAGTGGGGTTCCTCAGTGGAGGGGGAAGGTAACTGGCATTATGCTCTCAGGAGGACTCTGACAGTGAAGACTGAATTTTAATCTTTAACAGAAAATCCTAAGGATGTAGTGAAAAGAAGGAAGCCTCAGGTGTGATGTGCTGTCAGAAATGCACACTGCCAGACAGCATGGCTGCCAAGTCCTGAAAAAGCCAAAGGGCTTTCAAGCCAAAGGGCTTTCAAGAAGTTGCCCCTTCCATACAGCACCAGAGGGAAGTGTCTTCAGTCTAGAGGTCAGAGACTCTTGACTCATCAAAATCTTGAAAAGCAATTGGATGTAATCTTTCCAACAGGAGATGGAAAGGGGAGTTGTTTCTCCTAAGTATTCAAAACATGAAAGAGTCTGGATGACTGCAGCAACAGCAGGTTGTCTTTCAATCTGAGAGCATATGCCTTCTACAAAATGGTGAGATTTTCTTGGTTGGCAGAAAGCTGAGCTTTTTCAAGAGTTTGCCTGAACCAGCTGTTGCTTTGAATGAAGTCCAAGGAAAGTTGGGAAACAGCTCTTTTCATGTGTGATGTGCAGTTAATGCTGGGTGTCATCAGCCTTGGAGTAGTCTGTCAAGTCCAGGAAGATGCAGCCTCCTGCTACTCGGCATGGATGATGAATGTAAGGAGCATGATAGGACTGTGAGGTACACATGTCAGCTTCACAGGTGGAGAGCAAAGTGCCCTGTGAAGGATGTGGACCTGGAGAAAAGATCTTGAAGTTGCAGTGGTGTGAACTTGCTAGGGTAAGAAAGAAGATATGGCAATTTCTGGATCAACCACATCAGATGGTGTGAAGGGCTTATGCAATGTTCATAAGGGTATCTGGTCCTTGTGTGTGACTTAAAGGAAATCATCCACTTAGTGTCAGTGCTGGAAACCTGCTTGATCCTGCCCAGAAAAAGCACAGCAGGCCTGCTTTGGCATATGAAAGGCAGAATTTCTGGTGATGGCTGGGCAGGTAGTTGTGCCAGGTAATGTCTGCTCAGCTAGGCAAGCAATTGGGTGAGATGTTTTACTGTTGAAGGATGAAGTGACTACGCCAATAAGGCACGTGACAGCTTTTCACTACATTTAGAAGGGCTCGAAGCAGACGAGCTCAGTGTATAGCAGTTGCATGTGATGAGTTCATGAAGGTAGGTTATGGGGTTGCCAGGTCACTATTACAGTTCCAGTGTCCCTGTGACTGTCAATGCTCATGTGAGTGACTGAATGTAAGAGCCAGAGGCAGCTTCTAAATCAGAGGTGCTGTCCCTCAGCTTCAGTGTGGTGAAGCTTGTGGCACTTGAGAAGGACCTCTCTTCCCCACTATTGCAGGGGAAATGATAAATCAAGTCATCTTTGTGGAGGTTCCACATAATCTGTGGGCTTAAAGGGTAATGGAGAGAGAGAAGTAATTGGTTTTGCACCAGTGAGCATGCAAATATTAGTTTTTTCTGTCCTGTATTTCTTCCATGCAGGAAACAGCCAGTGTATGGCTAGGTCACACTTCATGCTTCTCCTGTCCATACACAACATGGTAGCATTGCACCGCTGGGGACTCTAAAGCTCTTAGGAAATATTTAATGGTGAGGAGGGCCAGGTGATGACCCCCAAATGCTAGAGTGCCAATATCTTTTTGTACAGATGTGAAAATCCAGTGGAAAGAAAATACAAGATGAAGAACATCCAAAACTTTGCACACCAGAAACTGAGTGCTGGTTCTGACCTGACCTGAAGCTGGGAGATAGCTCCCAAGAGATGAGATCTGCAGATTTGACTCTCAGCAAAATCACTCACCCACTCTAACATTGGGTCACTCTCACTTGGAAAGTTTCCTGTGCGCACAAGACCGGCTTTCGCCACAAGGAAGGGCAATGCTTCCTGTTTTTCTAAAGCATTCCTGCCTCCTCCAGTTTCTCAGACAGGCTGGCAGTCGCTATCGCATCTGGGTGAAGGCTCTCCTTTGTTTGCTCTACTGTTTCGCCAGACCAACTTTCTTATTTTTTATCTCCACGTTTGTTCTCCGACTGCCACGTCACCCGTATGTTCACAGGGCAAGGTGGCGGGAGGAACAGCCAGGAGTGCAGGTGCAGGTTGCTCCTGACAGCTCCCAGGAAAAAAAAAATAGCTGCATGATATGTGAGTTGGTTTTGTGGTTACAGGTAGAGTAAAGATCTGTTTCAAGGTGTCCTTTCCTTATTACTGCTACAGAACAGACATTGTTTCAGCCGTGTCTACTTTGACACCTCTGCAGTGGATATGACACCTGTCAGTGTTTGTGACTAAACTGAGCAAAGACAATTTCCTTTGCCTTTGATGGCACTCTTGTATATCAATCTGTTAATCTACAAGTAATGCCCAATAAGTGATCTTCTGTGGTGCAAGATTTAAAAGCAGATCTGGTCTTAACCACAATTTTGTGGTTAAGAGGCAAGTCAGTCTCAGGAGTTGACTTCCTCACTCTTTCAAGGAAGGGTTTTGTGCCTTTAAAAAGAAAGCCAAACACACACACACAAACCCCCAAACAACAAAAGCCAGCATCTATATATAATATGCAAAACCTACAGGGGACTGTGCAGGCTGCCATGATGTCATTGGCTTTCCCTGCCAGCCTTTCACACGCCTCAGAGGCGAAGGCGCTTCACACAGAGCTCTGTGGTTTCGCGTGTGATCACACAGAGCTATGCTCGGGGTCACGAGGCTCCTGCTGCTCCCCAGCCAGCCCGGCTCTGCGGGAGAGGTCTGCTTGTGCACTAGAAGTGGTTTGTTGGATGCAAAACTTCTCCCGTTGCCATGCCTAAAGCTGTTGGGTTTTTTTGAAGTCCTTGCCAGGCAGGGCTGGGGGAGGTCTGCTGAATACAGCATCTATGTGTGAAGAAAAATAGCCTATTTAAATGTCAGTAGCTAAGCCCAATTCCTGTGCGAGAGTGCAGGCATATCCTTGTGCAGTATGAGTAATGAGACAAAAGACAGGCTTCAGAAATGAGGCCTCATATTTAAATATCTCCAAGAGTCGCAGCTGAGTGTAAGGCCCTTCCAAATGTACGATATATGTGGAAGCACCGCTGGGATGCTCACCCCAAAGAGCAGGAGAAGGACCATACCCCAGTAGGAAGCACCTTTGTGCTGCATCTGCTGTTGCACTATACTGAAGAATGTTTTGTTTGCTTTGTTTTTAAAAATAAGCCACATTACTTCAAATGCCATGGGCAAACTGACAGAGAACAGAAACTTGGTGGGTAATCCTGGAGCACAGCTCGGTGCAGTGGGAGTGTCCAGGTGAGGGGGTGAGGCTCTGCAGTGCTAGCATGGGGAAGTGTGAGAATTCATCCTTTTTTGTCCATGGTAAACTTGCTGCTGGACTTCATTTGCTTTAGGGACATTCTGTAACTTCCCTGATATCATCTGTTCCAGGATCAGGCTCCTCCGGTGGCCTTTTCCACTGAACAACCGCCTGCTTTCTGGCTCGGTTGGCAGGTGACAGATGTTTGCTAATCTTGATCTCGCTTGCAGTTTATGTGCTTTTTTTTGTTTGGTTATTCTAGCGCACACAAACACATTGCAGTACTTGGATTGCCTCAGCCTCCATATAAAGTTTCAGCTAACTCCTCCTATTCTAAAGAAAATGGAAGAGATTTCAGGGAAGTCATGATGACTGGGTTGATGGTTTAGGGGTTACTGTTTGACCAGCCCTGCCAAGCACAGCCAAAGGACAGTACTGGTGGTGCTATGAGCTATCACAGAAACTCATCCTAAAGAGCAACAGTCTATACTTTGGGTTCTTTCTGTACAGGATACTTGTGTAGACCAAAGCTTATCCACTGTCAGGTAAAATTCTCTCTGTGATTAGGCTTATCAAGGATAAACCCCCAACCTAGCACTAGCTTTGGAAATGGCCCCCAAAGTCCTGCAACATCTGAGTGTTGTACTACAAATACTGTTTGCAAGAGGTGTGTGGAGTATTGTGTGTCAGCTACTGTCTGTGACAATTTAGGAGTTCAGAAGTTGTGTTGGGGCATGCTACTGCATCCCAGGGTTATAAAAGCAGCAACTTGCAATTGATGGTGTTTGCACTGTAGAAAAGAGTACTGTATTCAAGCTTACCCAAATAAACTTGCTTCTCTGCAGGTAACATGGTGGAGTGGTGTTTACCCCAAGATATAGATTTGGAAGGCGTGGAATTCAAATCCATGGCAAGCGGGTCCCACAAAATCCAGTCAGATTTCATGTGAGTATGTCTTGAGCTGTTACTTCTTCCTTTCCTTGGTTGTACGTCTACACCACCATCCCTTAATTCAGAAAATGCAAGAAAAATACCACCCAGGAAGTTAAGTTCCTGCAAATGTGCTGCTACCCTGTATCTAGCTGAGCCAAAGATACTTTTCAGATACTTTCAGCACCATACCAAGTACCAGCTAGCTGGAGGGATCTGCTGTAGGACAGCTCCAGCTGTGGAGGCCAACTGGTGAATGGGGCAGGCCAGCTTCTCAGTGGGGTGCAAATTTTAATGTGTATTTGGCAAATTATACTGGACTGCAACTATTAGGACTGTCAACAGAGGCCTAGGGTGAAGGGCGAAGAATGGCAGAACTGAAATGGGAAGGATTTTGCAGAAATGGGTCTTAGGAAAAGGTTCTTAATTCTGCCAGTGCTTTTGGGTCCTTTAAATGTTCTGATAAACAGCTCTTGCCCACTTTCTTATTTGCTAACTCCTTCTTTCAGTGAAAAGACATAAGAATTTTGTGCATTCTGCTAACAGTGTTGCAATGCAACAGTGTTTTGCAATGAACTGCAGTGTCACAATTCCTTTTGGGCAGAAATAACAGTTACTTTCTCAAAGACATGTGAATTGAACCCTTCCAGTTAGCTAGTGTGCTTCAGTGTGCTGGCACCCAAAATACGACTAGGTATCTAGACTATACTCAGAACTGCATGCACTGCAGGCTTCTTCCTTTGAGGAAGGGCACTGTGTTGACTGAGTTGTGCATCCTCTGTTGGTCTTTTTTCCAAATTATTTCCTTACTTGCATTCCTTACTAGCTTGCGATGTGGCTGGTAGGGGCTTTAGTGGGAACTCCTGGGAACTCTTGCCTTAAATATCCTGTCTTGTTCCTGAGAAGACTGGGGCACCCAAGGCCTGTTCTCAGACCTTCAGATTGCAGGGTGGGATTTCAGGGGGTTCCTTAAAGAAGAAACTGTGTTCCCAAATCAGTATTTTTAGCAGTCAGTTACCTTTCTTTCTTCCTTTTTCCCTCTTTATAACATTAACCCTTGTGTCAAACATTTGTCTCCAGTTATTTCCGGAAAGGGCTCTGTTTTGGCCTGGCCTGCTTTGCCAACATGCCCGTGGAGAGTGAGTTAGAGCGTGGTGCCCGCATGAAGTCCGTGGGGATTCTCTCTCCTTCCTACACCCTGCTGTATAGGTACATGCACTTCCTGGAGAACCAAGTCAGGTAAGTTCCCTTGGGAATGGGACTGGCCACTCCCTGCCTGGGAGAGGTAATGTTGCCTCTGTGGAGAGCAGTTTTAGGCATGAGTGAGATTTGGCTATAACACTGTGCTATGATATCTTTGAATGACTATTTCTCCAGAAAGGTTCACAAGGTGAAGGAGATAAGGATCTGATTAGCATCAGTCTGTTCTTTGCTAAGAGGCTAGTCAAATGCTATCCAAACCCTACTTATGTGGACATAAGTGCCCCAGGGAGAGTTGAGGGGACAAGAAATTCCCCTTTTCTCTTTCTGAAAACCATTTTACTAAGGGCTTATAAAAGGCTTCTTAACCTACAATGGTAATCCTGGCTAGGTGTGTACTTCAGCTGTGTTGAGTGGATCTAGCAGGGAAAATGGTGATGGTAAAAGAGAAAACTGTTCCTACCTGAGTAGGGAGGATCAGGACAATGCATACACCAGCTCACTGCCTGCATCAGTCCTGCCTGTGTTCTCTGGCTGCACTAAAAGCTGCTGGTTAATCCTAGATGAGTCTGTGCAACCAAGGGACTCAGGATCCTTTTTGGCTGGGAGTTGAGATGCTGGCTGAGGGCAAGGCACTAAATAAATAGTCTGGAGACAGTACCTATCTCCCCTTTTTTGCCTTCTTTTCCAGACACCAGTTGGAGATGCCAGGGCACTACTCCCATCTAGAGGCATTCTATGATGACAAGAAAGGAGTTCTCCCTGACAGCAAGGGCACCCCCAGCTCTCAGCAACCTGTCCACTGGCTGCCTTCCATCCACAGATACATGTACCCAGAGATGAAGGTGAGCCCTGTGCTTTGAGGCTTGCAGGAGTGGTCAGAGTGCTGCTGCTCCTTGCTGGTGTCTCATACTTCTTTATGTAATCAGTCACTCCTGTGCTTTGTAGGCTGCTTTAGATAAGATTTTGTTACTTGGACTATTACAAGCTGTGTGCTGGTCTTGCTCCCACATTTAGACTTAGCATCTGTGCATGTGTCCCTGTTTCACCCCTGAGCTGTTTTCTTCCCTTTCCCTCCACCTGCAGATCACACACCCTGCTGGCTGTATGTCTCAGTTCATCAAATTCTTCGGGGAGCAGATCCTTGTCCTCTGGAAGTTTGCCCTGCTGCGCAAGCGCATATTGATATTTTCACCACCCCCAGTTGGAGTTGTCTGCTATAGAGGTATGTTTCCAGGGACACTGCAGAGCTCTGATCTAGTAGGCTGAAGCATTGCAGAAATGCCTGCAGGTACTGAAGGGGTAGACATCATCTAGGTCTTCAAAATCCATTGTGACCATTCGTCGTGAAGATATCGTTCAGTCTGCATTTATGTGTTTCCTACAAAATGCTTTGCTTCAGGCCTATTGAATAAGAATGTACTTTGCACTGTCAAACACAGTTCCTGTTAGCACTGGACAATAAGAGCACTGACTGAATTTGTGGAATCCAGAACATGGGATTCCTATGGGAGAACTGATTCTTTTCAGTCCAAAACAAGATGTTGTCACTTAAGAAGTTGTGGTGTTCAGGGGCATTTCAGAGCTCTGACAATTGCTTTCATAGAAGGGTGTGGGGAGAACTGGGTAAGTGGGATTCAGATTGCCCTTGAGGGAAAACCAAAAGCATCTCAGGATGTACTTCTCTTGTCCTCAGTGTATTGCTGCTGTTGCCTTGCAAATGTTTCTCTGCCTGGTCTTGGAGGAACTGTCCCAGAGTCCAAACCATTCTTCTATGTGAATGTGGCAGACATAGAAATGCTGGAGACAGAAGTATCATATGTGGCCTGTAAGTATGATGGATTAGGTGTGATGTTTTTAACTTCAGGCTGCAGAAGGTCTTGAGACACCAGACTGTGGAATAAAATTGATGAGAAATAGGTTGTGCGTGGAATGACTAACTATGAAAGCAGGAAAGAACAGCTGGTCTCCCAAGAAAGCAAAATGCTGCTCTGAACATCTCCTCTGATTTTGGCAGGTACAACAGAAAAGATCTTTGAGCAGAAACGGGATCTCTATGATGTCTATGTGGACAACCAGAATGTGAAGACGCATCATGAGCATCTGCAACCACTCCTGAAAATTAACAATGCTGACAAGGAGAAGTACCGGCGGCTCAATGACCAGAGGTAATAACAGATGTCTGGGTGGTCCTGATCCTGAGGGCTGTGTGATGTGGGATGAAAGAGGACACTGCTTCTTTGTACTTTCTTCCTTGTCATAGTATTTTCAAAGTATCCCACTACTTCACCTCATCTCTTGGAGATTCTGGTCTTCTCATAATGCTTTGAGGTTCACTGTAGGTATGTGCAATGAATCTGTCTCCCTTCTCTCAGGCAGATGTTAATGTATTCTCAAGAAGTGGGTGAAGATTGCAGCTCCTGTGAAGAGGACCTTTTCATCTTGTGAGTGGCTACCTCTGATACTTGGTCACTGTTAGGTTTAGGGAGCCTCTTGCTGTAATTTCATGTTGCACTGATTTGCCATATTACAAAACATGATGTTTAACATAATTCCATAGTCAGCTTTTTTGTCTAAGAACTAAGCTGGTTCTTCCTCTTTAGATCATCTTCCTCTCCTTCTGAGAAGCCACATGCAGCTGTATTAGTATTTACTGGGGTCTCCTAAGTGCTGAGAGGGAGAAGTGAATTTTAAAAGCACAGTCATAAATACAAGAATCCCCTCCCACTTTTGAAAACAGATACTATAGGACTTTACTTTCCAGAACATTTGGCTCAGGAAGGGACAATGCTCATGGGAAGCAGGCACTGTACCATGCTGGGGATGGTACAGTGTGGAGATAAGACCTGCATGTGAAGGATTGGCCCATTGATGTGGCTTGTATTGTACTTGGCAAACAGAGGAACCAGAAGTGGGTGTAGAGTAGGAGATATGGAATTAGATGAAAATCACACATCTACCATTCCTGAGACCCTTCACTGCCTGTTGCTATTCAGTCTGCAGCAGGTGAGAAGTAATGGGATGAAACTGTGTGAAGGGCTGTCTGGGCAGAGCACTGATCACCGAGCTGCAGACGTAGTCAGAGCTATTTCTGAATAGCCTTGTGTGCTTCTGGGAAAGCAATAGGTAAGAAGTAGCTCTCACTGGTGCGTTCTCTACCAGTAATGGAGAATTGATTTACCCACTGGCTTACTAGCTGGGTGGCAACACTGTTTCCACATTTACACATTATGGGAGCTATAAGGTGTGATGTACCCAGTCGGTGACCACAAAGCACATGTTGGCTGATAACTTGGCTTGTTTCTGAGGAGGGAAATGCCTCCTACAAACCAGCCACATGGAAGCACCACTGTAAATAAAAATTTACTGCTTTATCTTTGTTTATTTTGGGTCATCCAAAGGGGAGTGGAAAACTACAGCGGCACCCAAGGTGGGATCTCTGGCTAAAGGGAGTTAAAATGCAGTTCTGGGGCTCTGCAGCCTGATTGGTAAATATGCTGTATTTTCGGAGGTTCAATGCCATCACCTTTGCTGACTTTATCCTACAGGTTTTTCATGGAGCAGAACAACCGCATATTTCAGACACTGATGGAGGTGTCAGCCAGCCAGGACAAGACCCTGACAGCTGACCATGCACGAGGCATGGGCCTGGATCCCCAAGGAGATCGAAGTTTCCTTATGGACTTGCTGGAAGTGTATGGCATTGATGTTATGCTAGTAATTGACAACCCTTGCTGCACTTAAACCAAGAGCAAGAGATACGGGAGGCAAAGATCACTTTTTAAAGACTACCAGACACTGCTTAGGAGGATCACTGGAACTCACCACAGCCGCAGTTATTTAATAACTTTATATGGAGAGTATTTATAACTTTAAAAACAAAATGTCATTTTATTTTCTCCCCCTCAACTTCCCAGTGAGTACCTGCTCTAGGGCTCTCTTTTTTGTTCTGTCTCCCTTTCTCTTTCATTTATGGTTTTTGGGTTTTGGTTAGCTAAGACCAGTGGCACCTTTGCACCAATCCTCACTGTTGGCAGTGATAGCTAGGTTTTGGCCTAGCCTGGATACCTGAGGGCTGAAGACTTCAGGGAAGCACTTTGTCTGATGACAACCAATGTGAAATGCTATAGCTGAGCTTTCAGACTTGACTGGAAAACTCTCTTATCAACTCCCTTTCACCTGGGGACTGAAGAGGGCTTCAGCACAGGCTGTTAATAGCGCCCAGTCTCATGGTCCCCTACCAAGTTTATAGGGGGGACAGTTAAACCAATGATAAAAAACAGGACTCCTTCAAACACTCCTCACCCAACTTCTAGCAGCTGAACTGGAGTAAAGCCACCCTTCCTCGTCAATGCCAGTAGCAAGTTTGGGATCAGCAATGCTACAGGACCTTTTGACTTTGCTTACCGGAGCAGCACGGTTTCACTTCCAGCATGTGAGGTGGTACAAACTGGCAAAGACTTCACCTACCTATCTTATAGCTGGAGAAGAACATCATCTCTGTTTAATCCACCCTACCACTTCCTTTGGGTTTTACTTGCATCACACCTGCTGCTTTGGTTTAAAATCTTTAAACCAGCAAAACAGTCTCCCATGGAACAGGGACCAACATCACTGAGCCACTTTGCAGTCACTATGTTCTCCAGCCTCAGCTCAGATGGTGCTGGCTGGATTGGGTAGAGTAAGTTATGCTTTAACTAATGTCACTAGCTCTTCCTTTGTAGCTGATGGTACTTGTCACTCCTCTGCTCTATCATTGTCGGCTGATCATCCTTTTGTTGAACCTTCAGCACTGCCTGTTGCTATCCTTGGCTTTTGGTGTGAGGCAGAGAGCAGTATGAGACATTTCAGATGGAACAGCTTCAAAGTTTGCAGGAGGTTCCCTTGGATTTTGGTGTTCTTAACTGGCACAGCTGCTAGAAGCAATGTCTAATAGCAAGTCTTTATTTTTTCCTGGACAGAGCTGTAGAACCAGATGAACAGTGTTTTCTTATTTTTATGCTGTGGAAAGAATAAGATTCAATTCATGAATGACCAGTCATTACCTTCAGGAAGGCTATCCCAGTAAAGACCAATCCTTCTGCCATGGAAAATCCAAGAATTTTACTGTGGGTTCTGGGTGTGACATACTGCTTTGCCCCAAATCCTTCAGTCAGTAGTAGCATCATCTTTAAACTAACTGTTCTTCCTGAACTGTGGCTAATTAGTTGCTTCTTCCATCGTTATGGACTTCAGCACCTTTGAAGGCTTTCTGAAGTTTGTAGAAATGCAAACTGTAGCTGATGTATCCATTTGTCCTGGCATTTTATAGGAAGAGACAGAGCTTGAACCACCACAGTCCCACCTGCTTCAAAGCAGGTTAGCACCTTTTATAACAGGTAGAGCAAATGTTCCCCAACTACACCATCTGTGGATACAGAGTTTTAGTGAGGTGTGGGATCAGGGGCCTCACAAGGCTTATTGCACAGTTCATTGGTAGGAGCCAGCATATTATGTTCCTGCAATCCGCCTGTCTCTGAGTAGTCACTCCTCTGCCTGCTTTTTCAAGGCTTTGGGTGTTTTTGTACAGAAGAAAACATGCTGCTTGTATTGTCAATTGCTCACAATTGTAACATCATCATCCTCAGAAGGTTGTGGAAAAAAATGGAGAGGCAAAAATAGCTGAGTATCATTTAATGTAAAGACCAGTGTCTTTTCCTTAAGAAATGGCTTTGATTTTAAATTGACAACTAAAGTATGAGAGTGGCCCCCAATCTCCAACTTCCACTTTAGTTTTAATGTGCTGCCTGCAGTGATGATCCCTGAGGAAAAATATCTGGCCTTGTATTGCTGTCACTTCCTTCAGATACCAAAAAAAAAGGAACTGAAACCAGTCTCCAGCAATTCTTCCTTGCACTTTCTTGAAGGTTTGCTACATAGTTTAGATGTGGTCAGCTGTTAATCACTTTCCATTCTCTTTGTCAATAGTTCTTCTTTTAAACTAAATAGACACAAACCTTAAACTTATTGACATTTTACAGTCACTGCAGTCAGAGGCTTTCTACCACCCTCCATTAGGGCACTATGTTCACAAGCTGTTAAAACATGAGGCCTAGTAGACAGCACTGCTACAGCCCACTGAGCAGAACCTCCTGAAATTACTATTTGACATTTACTACACCTCTGCTTTCCAGAAATTAGGTCTTCAGGTGTTAGCAGCAGTATGGGTGCAGAAGCATCAAAGCAAGCAGATTACTGTAGAAGTAGCATCCATGCTACATCCAGCGTGACTGCTCCAGCCTATTTTGCTCTTCCTTGCAATTTTGTATCTCTATGAAGCCTCTCTTGGAAGGTGACTGCTTAAAGTCAGACAGTTGCCCCAAAGAAAACAGAACAAAGCAACTTTTCTAACCTTTCCTTGTTTGATTTGCTGCCAAAGTACTTTCCACCTGCACTCCTTTTCTAAAAGACACTGCTTTTATTGTTGTTGCATGTGGAAAATGCTTGATAAATGGGTACATAATACAAACACATGGTTATAGCTTAGGACATGAAGGCCTGTTCATGAGGCTGGTTTTGTGTGGAACCAGTTTAACTGAGTCTTATTGTTCCAGAAGATAACATAATTCAAGATAAACCAGTTAAGAGCAGACATTTAAAATACATTTATAAAGTAACTGAGTAGTTGCTTAGCTAAACACTAGCAGCTGGGAGACAGTTACCTAGTGTATTTTGAATTAAGAGGGAGGAAAATGTGGCATAATGTAGGACATTGCTGATTAGTATGAAATCCTCTTCTCTGTTCAAAGTACTTTGCCTTCACAGTGGTGCCTTTCCTTTTTTTGGTGTGACGCCTCTGGTCAGTTGCTGTGATCACAGCCCAGGCTGAAGGGTGGTTACAGTAACCAGCTGTATCCTGTGCCCTGGTAGACAGTCCGGTTGTTCTTTTCCAACACTCCAGTCACTGTACGGCCATTGCAGAATCTCTGCTGGTACTTGTTTGAGTTTAACCAGGAGAACAAGAGCCTCATAACTGTATCTTAAGTTGCACTAGAAATGTATAATCGAGCAATGAATTATAACTACTTGTACTATCTAGATTGAAGGGTAAAGCTTAGGAGAGAAGTACAAGCTAGGTTTTTAATCTGAACAAGGGACACCATGCCAGACATTTAAATCATCCAACAGAGTTCTCACTGCAACTTTAGGCCAAGGTGCATAGAGCCAAATACAATGAAGAACTATAATGGATACTAGGAAAAAGGCACTTTATGGAAATAAGAGTTCAGATTTGTCTTACAGACAGGCTACTACCCTCTTTTCTAGCATATATAGAGGAGTTACTGCAATATACCTTAGAGCTGGTGGTCATGTCTGTCACAGGAGGTGCACTTGCCTGTCCAGCATCCTTAGGATCAGAAGAAAGGTGCATCACGATTTCAAGAGAAAGTAGCTTACTGCACAGGTTATTCTATAAAGCAGAATTATGGTGACACCACCTCCATTTTAAGAACTGTCAAAGTTAATGGACAAAAAGCTGCGAGTAGCTGTGGCCCTCTTGGTGACAGACAATGCAAGGGCCAGCCATGCTTCACTCTGGGAGGTGGAAAGGCAGGGACTTCAGGAATAGCAGGACAGGAACACTGTCCTAATGCAAAAGCCTAGGTACAAAGCATGCACACTAACCCAAACTCTTGTCCTATCCATTACTTCTAAGTTAGTTGCTGTCAAAGCCAATAGTGTAGTGATTATGGGAGAAGACAATATAGATGTCCTTTGTGAGGGACTGGAATGTACTGACTTAACAGTGTGATCTGTCTGTTGAAAAGAGGGGGTACTAAATGCCTGTGAACCAGGATTTCAGGTCTGGGTTAATGCGACATGCCATTCCAATGGGAATGCTTAATTGTGGTCAAAATAAACAGATGCCTTGGGCTGGTCCATCACTAGGTTGTTATCCTTCCTTTTATTTATGTTACAGTATTTTAAGCCCTTCTAGAATGGGCTGTAAGCCAGGATGTGTTTTCATTAGTGGGACCTAGGGTTCTACTTCTTGTTCCTGTCTTGGGAGTTTGTACACAGAAAGTTTTTTGTGTTGCTCTCAGACAGAAACATGAGAACTGAGTCCATTCCTCAACACTGTAGATAGCGGTTTCAGCCCCTGCTTATTTTATTAAATGTTTGCCTCACACCTCCCCTCTGAACAATGCAATTCAGAGGACTAGAACCACCCTGTACTGGAAGAATTCTGAACTGCAGAAGGAGGAAAATTACTTGACTGGTATTTATAGAAGCTACTCAATTTATGCTGATATGAATATTTAAATATCAGCCTGTATCTCAGATGATTCTTGGTGCTTTAACATCAGAACAGCATTAAAAACACCAGTTCTGAAGGGAGCTCTTGGTTACCCTCGAGCAAGGAATCACATTGCAATGGGAGCCGTGCATCTGATGCTAAGGAAGAGAACTAGTCCTTTTCCCTGTAAAATGGTACAGATGAACAAGGAGCTAGTTCTCATCATCTCGCCCCTTGCAGCAGGCTGGTTGTAATTCCAACAGCTATGATGTTGTTTGCATCTTGCAGATGTGTGGTTGCTCCCATAGGCCTGTGGCTCTGTAGAGAAACTGCTTACTAAAAACATGGGTACTTTTTAATACAATTAAAGCTTACCTTTTCGAAATGGCTGCTGCCTTGTCTTTCCTGCCACTTGAGAAAAAACACATTGCTGATTTTATTACAGAAATATCAGCTTCAGGTGAAACTCTGCTGGTGGGAACTGCCCCTGACTCTAAACGAGCCAGTGGCTGCAGAGCAACATTCCAGGTGTCTCTGTGGCAAGCAAAAAGAGCAAAGCACAGCCAACATGTTCCTTGGAGACTGAACCAGGGGTCCACTGGGCACTCTTAACTGTGGCAAACCAAAAGAAAGACAGCACAAAACACATCCTAACACCAGCATAACTATTAAAAAGAACTAGCAGGCTTCTACTCCCTTAGATCTTAGTCAGGAATCGTAGAATAGTTAGGGTTGGAAGGGACTTTAAAGAGCACCTAGTTTAGGTACTTAGTTTCTTCACAGAATAGTCTAGGGAAGGTGAGCATTCCGTGCAGTTCCAGCATCATGCAGAAACCCAACACTGCTTTGCCTTTCAAGGCATTTTTCCTTTATGAAGTCTCCAGCAGAGGATGCTAGTGGAACAGCATGTAGCCAGTCCTTAACAAAGCTGCTGGAAGTCAATTCACTAATGTTTGTATTTTGATTACAGCAAACTTAGACTAGATCACAGTGTAACACAGGGACTACAGGCAACCAACAATCACATCAGAAAAATAAGGATGAATTTTTTTTCTTCCAGTAAGCAAGGCAGAATCATGTGAATTTATAAGTTACAATAGGAAGGGGAACACATAACCTTGCCGAAGTCAGTAATAATTCCTTTCAGCAATTAAAGCGAAGCTATAAACAAAAGCTCAGAAAAACAACAAAACTAATTAAAGTACTGAGGCTCAAGGGGATGTAGGTTGCATAAAGAGTGGTGAGCACTGTTTACATTAGAAGAGAGCAACCAGGCACAATGAATAATTAAAGTTATTTGGATGCCCTTATTTGTGTTATACTACTACAGGAAAAAAAGGAATACTTACAAGAAAAGACTCATTCAGCTTGTTAAAGAGTCTTTCCACATGTACTTCATACAGCTTTGGGTTTCCAATTTGCTTCTGTGTTAATGTACCTGAACTTGATCAAAGGTATATATTTCTACTATATTATTACTGGAACTCTTGTGCTGTTGAATCTGGCAAGATGAAAAAAATTAACATAAATACCTTATCCAGATACAAATGGGGATTTTTAAACTTGGTCTAAATCTCTGTATCACTCATCTCGAATTTATTTTGTGACTGAGTAGACAACAAACCACCTGTTTTAATGTGGCAATTCCAACATTTCATAGAATTCCTTAGCATCAGTCACCCAAAAATAATTTTTTTCCAGGATTCCAGGTTTTGCAAGATTTATATATGGATCAAGTAGACTTAAACTCTTGGAATAAAAGAACAAGTGTGCTTTCATTTTATTTTAATACACAATTGCATTACAGCGGTAGTATCTGGCACACAGCACTCAGCCTGCAGTGCTGCAAATGGAACACTGATGACTTCTCAGGGGGCAAAACATGCCATCGAGTTAACATGCATTTCTCAGAATCTTCATTTGCATTTTTAACCCCTTTGAGGCCAGCCAAATCATCCACTTCCAATGGAAGTACCTTGAGCTTAAAAATAGCCTACAGGCTTATTAGTCTGGTGGGGTTAATCAAGTTAGTGAGGTCTCATGCACCTTGAAGAGACCCTGGTAAGACTAGTACACACTGGCCCCTTTGATGTGAATTCTCACTGTACTGCTGCATGGAGCATCTGCTCTCTGATTCTGGGATCACAGAAGAACTGGAGTTTCCGGGGTAACAGCTTCACCTCCACAGGCATAGCTTCATACTCCTCGTTATCAATGCCAAAGGATCCCTCAGTGCCCTGTGTGCACATTAACAATTAAACATCAAACATGTTATTTCAGCAATGCTGATACCAAATTTTACCAATGGATTACAGCTGAATACTTAGCTGAGTTTCAACCAGGATGACGACCCTCCCTGTGCCTTCCAGTCCATTTGCTCTCCACAACACAGGCAGAGCTATCCTTCACATAATATATTAAGAGTCTGTTGTGTAAGATTTTACCTCACTTAGTTGCTAATTAGTGATAATTAAAGGCTAAGAAGCTTTAATGACCCACATTGTTTATACTGAAGGATTCTTTGGTATTGGAACTACAATTATATGCACTTAGATCTTAGTCTGCCAGTGGTGACACAAGCTAATCTGCAGAAGTGCCTGTTAAGTAATTCCTATTAAATCCATGTTACAAACCCCTTTCTGGTATTGTTTCACTATATTGATCTGAAACATGAGATGCAAAGTACTTCACTGGTCAGGAATTACTCAGCAGCAGAATTTTCTGAAGTGTTTTCTTTAATGCTGATAAAGTCACCTGTGATTAAAAGCATTCATCAAAATGGCAACTGACTTTACCTTAGAAACAAATTCAGTGACTGCTTTGCCTGCACTTGACTCAAGGAAGGGCTGTGTTATGTGGATACTCAGACTAACTCCAGGTGAACTAATACACCAGAACAGTACTGATTAGAGAAACTAGTATAGGTTCTGGAAGTCAAGAGGTACAGCAAAGTGGTCCACATGAATCAACATAGTCTTCCTCTCTGCAAAGCTGGTGAGACTCCTCTGAGCTGCCTCCAGTTCCTTTATCAGAGCTAGGTCATCGAGTGGAGCAGCACTGCTTTGTGCCATGCACACATGTTCTGAGCAGCCGCTGCAGTAGGAACAGCTTGTTTTATACCACAACCCCTACTTATGGCTCAGTCGTACTAAGCCCAGCTCTCCAGAGTATTCTTTCAGAATCACAAAACTGCCACAATATGAATTTGATGCAAGGATTAACATTTGATGCAGGGTAATCATGACATCGTAATTCACGATCTTCACTTGGTAATCATGACATCGTAATTCATGATCTTCACTTGGTAGCAACAGATTTTTTTGGCACATTCCAATTAATATGGAATTATTTTGCCAAATGATAGATCACTTGAAGACAGAAATTATCTCTGAGGTGGATTTCAGGTCCTTATAAAAACAAGAAACTATCCTCCCCAGGGCTGCGATAACAGCATCTTCTTTCTCAGAGGCAGGAAAAGACAAATCTAAACATAGGCAGGCACAGTTTTGTCTTCTTCCTCAGCCTCATTGATTCAAAGTTTTGAGCCACTTCCTTATACTGATCTGAGCCTCATTGCCTTGTCTCACCCTCCTTGGTCTCTATCAGGCTTCTAATATTTTTTTTCTCTACAGCACAATCCCTTCTGGGGCAAAATGTACATGTCTTCAGTGCTAAGGAGAAGATCTGCATATCACAGAATGGCTCAGGTTGGAAGGGACCACACTGCATCATCTGGTCCAGCCTTCTTTCTCAAGCAGGCTCATGCTAGAGCACAGAGCATAGGATTACATCCAGACAGTTCTTTAGTATTTTCTGTGAGGGAGACACAACCTCTCTGGGCAACCTGTTCAAGCATGCACTCACTCATATAGTAAAGAAGTTCCTCCTCATATTCAGGAGCAACTTTCTGTGTATATGCAATATACCTGAGTAAAAGACCCTCTACAACCATCACCACTGTTTTTATAGAAGACCTGCCACTATTTACTTGCATAACAAAGCTTTCCCTCAGCTTTACAGACCACCTGGGGAACTCCAGTATATGTTTCCTGGCTAGGGACTCCTATGCTGCACTGGGCAACTGAGTGTTTCACTTGCAGTATAATCCATTTCCCAGATTTGGAACAGGAAATTCTTAATGTGCATCATCAAGAAGGTATAAGAAAATAAAGTGAAAGAGTTTTTCCATCTGTGTTTCTCACCTCTGGAAGTTGCAAGATGCATCTGCTGGCTTGAATGCACTGACTCCCTTCAGGACACGTATGTGGGTCACGCATCTTTTGACTTCTGTTCAATCCAAGAAAGAGGTAAGGTAAGGACCTGTTTCTCTTGGAGACAGCCTTCTTTAGGGATGACATTTCATTATGGGGTAGTAAAACACTACACATTTGGTAAACTTAGAGGTTATGTATATATACAAATATTTGTGGGTTTAACTGTGAGAAAGTAAAAATAGACCTTTCCTCTTCTGCTGCAGTCAACACATATCCGTATGCACTGACAGCATCCAACCAGCTTCTACTCTGAGCTTGCTGAATATATTTGAACATAGTTTTGCATATTTAGACATAGAACAGAGTTTTGTGCTTGTCACTTACATGCTAAACTGTTCACTTCCTGCAGTGACTACCATCTCCTCATATCCCAGGCACCCACATAACTTACCAGCAACCTAAAGAGCCCTATGCCAAAAAAATGATAGAATTATAGTTGTACTGAACAACTAAATTACCATCTAAAAATAAACAAAAATCCCACTCTTCATATCAGCACCAGTCAGAGTGTCATTTCTTACCAGCTGCTTTTATATCATTCTTGTGAAGAAACTCCCAGCAACTCATGATTTTATCCATTCTAAGTAACATATCCAGTATTGTCAGGTTCTTTCTCCTGGTACCTCTGAGATTCTTATTTATGTACTGTACTTAGAGAATTGCTGCTTTCTTTCCTACCTCTGTGGATGTCAAATGGGAGCACATAGAAGGAACATCTTAGAAAGCAGGTGGTGCAAGTGCCACGTGGTCTTTTTCAAGATATAGGATGCTGTCCTGTCACTGGATCAGCTGTTACAGAACAGCAGGTTGTGATTCCTTTTCACCACATGTACTGCTGCCGAATGAGCACAAGCTCCTGGGTGTGCTGACCTGCCTCTGGCCTCCTGACTAACAACACCCATCACCTTTGACTGTCCACTGACAAAAGGCACACCATACTCCACCCAGTAAACTCTCAGTTTGGGCCCCTCTCCAGACAGCAACACACAAATAGCAAAGAGGACAAGCAGAGAATAGCAGTGTTCATACATCACAGCTCTCAAACATGGCAGAATTATCACAGATATTCCTCTGACAGGCGGTGCCAGCTGTCCCCAACTTTTGCATCTACTCCATAGATTGATATGAAAGAAAAGTGTATTTAAATATTGCCCAAAGAAAAGAACTCACAAAAACATGTCAGAATCTCCCTATACACCAAGTCTTCTATGCCCAGAGGAATCCAAGTGCTTCTTAAAATCACACAAAATCCCAGAGAAAGAGCATGAGAAGCAAGGCTTGAAACAGGAGATGATAATCAAAGACAAAGGAAGAAAAGCTGAGATACCAAAGGAAAGGTCAGGGAAGGACAGAAGCAATATTAACTGTGGAAAGTTTGGTTTTAATCAAATATGTATAGAGTAAAAGATTGATGAGTGACTGTGAGGGAATTCAACATCCTCCAGCAATATAAATTATAAATCATTGATGGCATGCAATACTGTCAGTTTATACAGTGCTGTACAAACAAGCAGCAAGAGTCCCCACTTAAAGTTTAACCAGCTTGGAGTTTGACAGTTAAGGTCCTACATATAGCACTCTGGTCAGCAAGCAGATTTTTCTGGTTAATGAAGGCAAATGAAGCTCTATTGAGATGAAATCATGGGGTCAAGAGAAAGAGCCAAGACATGGAACTAAATATCAGTCAAAGGAGAAGCAAATAGACACAGCTCCATTGCAGTGATTGTCCCTCCAGTGGCCCAGAATAAAAGGATCAGAATTAATTTCCATTAGATTTTGCTCCTTACTCAAGACAACAGCAAGGTGAAACAGGAACAAGACCGAAAAGTCTAAAAGCAACTGTTTCCATTGATTCTTGCAACCCACTCCATAAGCTGAATCACAAAAATACAGGCAGAGACAGAACCACAATGCCTACTGCACATAACACACAACTGTAACCTTGTTTTCATGGCCAGAAGCAGCCAATGTTAAATGATTCATAGTAAGCCCTCTAACCAAAAAACACCCAGTCCAGTCTTCTGCACTGTAGCTGCTAACTATATTCATGCCCTCAAGTGACAGCTCTCAATACTTTCATATACAGAATCTAAACTGGCTACCAAGATGTGGATTACTGATGCTACACTTTCCATCCCCGCTCTCCTTCCCTCCAGCACTTCTTAGTAAGCACTGCATTGTAACCACATCTTCTTCCCCCACCTTAAACATCAGCTCTACCCCTTCTGCAGATGCTCTTTTTCACACAAATCTGATCCACAGCCAGAGGGCACTTCTATACATCTGGGACGACCTGCTCTTTTCTTAGAAATCCAACAGCATTTGCCTTCCAGCACTCTGATGCACCCCCACACCTCCCCCCTACACACACTGCCTGCCACCTGCATGGTAGTTTCCTGCTGGATTTGTGGTTTCCTCTGTGTAACCCATCAGTTTTCATCAGCTCACGTCAGTGCTCTCTTCAATATAAAAAAACCTTTGCCATCTGCACTAATAAGGCATTTCCCAAAAAATCTTTTAAACTCTCCAATTTCTGGTGGAGTTTTAACTATGCATTAAAAAAAAAGAAGAAAAAGAAAGAGGTTCTTCACGTATTTCCAAAGACAAATCCCGTTGGTGCTGGGCAATGGGGAGCCTCTGATAATGGGCTTGAGTCAAACCTGGCTGCCAAAAGCACAGTGGAATCTCTGAACACCCTGATTCTGCCTTGCAAAAACAGGGCACATTTTTTCTGTTCTGACTCCTCTCTGTACAACTAACCAGTTCCTCTTGCTGCTCCCCCACCCCATACAGCCCTGCCTCTCTCTCTTTGTTACCTGTAGACTTTAGGGCACTATTTAATCAAAAGAGCTTGTTTCTCTGAACTTTGCTTGAACAGCAGCTCAAAGCTTTGGGTACTGCCTCTAATTAGCTCTAGACAGCAGGGCAATGTTAATGCCCATGGGAGACTTTTTATGCATGACACTGTAACTGCAGTTGGAAAATATGCCATAATACTGCGGGAAGCATGTCCAGTCCACACGGGAGACATTATTTACAGTGGGAATACACTTGAATATGCCTCCCTTAAACCACACAAATTCATCTACATCATTTCCACTAACAAGTGTTTGAGAACCCAGTACAGCAGCTTCTTTGTTTCCCTTCTTTAGGAGACCAGATTCCACTGGCTTCTAAAAGGAAAACCTCCTCCCCCTTTCCCTCTGTAGCCTTCAAAACAAATATTCCAGTCCCAAGCAACCTATCATCCACATGGGTCAGGCAATTTAAAAGCAGTTGCAGGTGATAAGCTGACCTACACTGCGTGCACAGGTCAGAGGCTTGTGGGACACTCAAGTAATAGGTCTGCAGCTGTCACTGGTACCAAAAACAAGAGACGCCAGCAGGAATTACTAGGGTGATGACAAACAGGTAAAACTGTGCTAAAATCCTCCCATTGATTTCACTAGAGGGAGCTCTAGACTTAGAAAAAGGCAAATAAAAAGGCCATAGCAGACAGCACTCTTGGATTTAGCAGGAAAATCAGTTGCTGGTAAAAACTGCACTGAAGATGCAACGTATTTGAGAGTGGGACTGTATGAAAGAGCTGTAAAAAGCAGCTTTGATTTGCATCTGGTGAGAGCAGGAGGCACAAGAGCACTACAAGACAACACAACATCACAAGCACAAAGGAAGTGTTCACTTCTCTACTTTCATACCTACAGCCTTCTTACTTCATGTACAAGCAGCACCAATGCATTTGCTTAAAGTCCCTGTTTAAATTCACATCTTTCAAAAGTTCTTCCAGCTCAGACATAATTTCTCACAAGAGTTGTTTAGGAAGCTTTTCCCTTAGAAGCAGGGCCTGAATAATCACAGTTCAAAAATTTCAGGTATCACTGCTACAAATGTTATCAGCTCTGGGACTCACCTCCCAATCCACTGGGTAGCCAGGGCTAAAAGATTCTGGGGATAAGTCTGCATGGCTGTCTATAAAACTTGGTTATGACAGTAATATACAAGTAGTACTGACTTATAGTAATGGGGGGAAAGATAAAAGGTATAACCAACTCAGAAGCATGGAAGAACTCCAGGTTCTGGATACTGACACTCCAAGTTCTGGAGTTCTGCCTTGTTTACAGAAAGAGAACGTAAGAATTTTAAAGGACAAAATCATTAATTCTCATGAAGCATTACTGACTGGTGTCCTTTGCAGTCCTCTGCTTCTGAACTTTGCAGCACAAGATTAGAGAAAACCAGTTTTTCCAAATTTGTGCTCTGACTCCTATGGAGATTCTGTCACCTTTTCACAGCCTTCCCATACTCACCCTCTGTGAACAAACTCTCCTTTGCTGACAGCATCTGCTTCAATGCAAATGTCCATGAAGTCTTCAGTGCGCTGTGCAAAAAAGGATTCAGAAATCGAGCAGTTAACATCTGGAAATGCCACACCCATGATACTGCAATATGTGCACACAATGCCCCATCCTTTGTCCTGCAAAAGGAAGCAGAAGATGCATTTCTGCACTTCATGTTTTTTGTTTTCGAATCTCAACCTGAGATTTAAATTATTGACAGTATTTTCCCATTGATGAATATTCAATAAATACCATAAGAAACGAAATAACAAGTCACCCATTTGGCTTCTTGTCACATTTAAAGACAATAGCACATCCCTTAGGTTTACTAATTTGCTTTCTATTCAATGGGTCTTTCATGAATTTAAGCAATAGTACAATGATACAACATTTGGCCACCAAACACTACAGTAAGAGAATTTTAAACAATACAAATTGGAAATCAAAGTGTCCTTGATATCAATCCTTTAAACCACTTACTTTGCTTCTTTCCTACCCTTAAACTGAGTATACAGGAAAGCTTTTTCCAGGAAAGCCACTTTGATTAAGATGCAATTTATTTTTTTTCTTTCTTTTAACATTTCTGTCCTGGCAGAAGTCCTAGTGCAGACGCAATCAAAATGACAAAAGTAAAAATAAATGCATCTATTAGTGTAACTTAGTTTATTTGCTTTTCTGCAGAGGTAGTCTTGGCACTGTCTGACCTGCATCTGTATGGCTTTTATCAGCTTCCATACAACAGGGCAGCCTAGACATGAATGCTAGGTGAGACAGAGAGACAGGAGTGGCTGACAGTGGTCAGCATATATGGCCTGGTATCGATTCAAGGGAGCTGCTATTCGGCTTTGATGGCCACAGGGACAATGGCTTCAAGAGTGGGAGTTACAGGCAGTTATAAGGGCTCCATAGTTGTAGAAAAAAGACTCAGTATCAAGATACTTCCAGCTTTAGAAACAGAAAAGTACAACTGGTCTAACATAAACTTGTCCATTTTTTTAGGACACGTAAGAGACCTGAGAACCCTACATCACTTCTTTTTTACAATACCGGTATTAAAGTGAATCTTGAAGGCAAAAAGGAGAAAAAACAAACAGAAAAGACATAATGGCTAGTTTGTGGCTTTTGGAAAGTTTTTCAGTTCTTGGTAGGTCTGTTTTCACTTTACATCTCTGACTCCCATCCAGTTCAGCAACCAAAACTCTCATGTTCAAGAGTCATTCAGAAACCACTAAAAAACCAAACACCCAAATCCTAGTCTCTGTTTAGCTTCCACCATTACTAAGACACTGACAGCCCAAATTGTAAGCACTGATGAAAAAGAAACTAACATTCATATGGTACATTCTAAGGAGAAAATAGGAGAAAATGTTAAAGACTATATTAGCATAAGTCCTGTGGGGAGGGAGCTGGGGTTGTTTAGCCTGGAGAAGAGGAGGCTCAGAGGTGACCTCAGCACTGTCCAGAACTACCTGAAGGGAAGTTCTGGCCAGGTGGGGGTTGGTCTCTTCTCCCAGGTACTCAGCAATAGGACAAGGGGGCACAGGCTCAAGCTCTGCCAGGGGAAATTTAAGTTGGATATCAGAAAAAAATTCTTTACAGAGAGAGTAATCAGGCATTGGAATGGCCTGCCCAGAGAGGTGGTGGATTCACCATCCCTGGAGGTTTTTAAACTGGGATTGGATGTGGCACTGAGTGGCATCATCTAGTAAATGGACTGGAGTTGAACCAAGGGTTGGGCTTCATGATCTCGGAGGTCTTTTCCAACCGAACAGATTCTATGATTCTATCATTCTGTTTCATAATTTTTGTCTGATCCTACAAGGCAACATCAATATAACCCAAATTTTCATGTTCTTAAAGACCCTGAATTCTGAGCAAGAAATATGTTGTGGTAAGTTCAGCACCTCCTATTAATCTGGGTGTAGTGGCAATGGTTTCCTGCAGCCATGATGAAGACATGAAGGGAAGGTCACCAGTTCTGGATCACTATGTTAGCATTTTCCAGTAAAATTAAAGACTGACATGCATCCAAATAGCTTTCACAGCATGAAATTGCACCAAAACATAGACATAAGCCAAAGACAGGTTTTAAAACAATGAATGAGCAGCATGAACATGCAGAGAAGGTTATGATAGGAACAGTTCCTTTGCTGCTTTGGTTCTACTTTTCCACAACAACCAGCATTTCCTCTCCTTCAAATCAGTGTAGCTCCTGTCCTTACCCTAGTTCTAGTTCTTTTTAACTCTTTGCTCTGCAAGTCAAAAAAAAGAGAAAAAGGTAAAATTCCAGCCAGACATTCAGGCTCAGCTCCCTTCTAGCATCAGTTGATAAAATAGAATCACTCTTACATGGGTGATCACTCTCACATGGGAGAGGAAAGAATGGAATGCCTATTTTGATGCTTCGTTTACTCATGGGAAATCCTAAAACTTCTGTTTGACTAATGAAAGGTTGTACAAATTCTTCCTGAGCCCACTACATCCTAGTTTTACATTGGTCTCCAATGCTTTTACACTGGCTCTGAATCTTGCCTATTCCTGAATTAAGTCATGGGCCTCTCCTTGCATGAGGCTCCAAGTTTTATTTATATAGACACAAGAATGGAGTTTAACAAGAAAAGAAGACTGTGGGCAGCCCGTATTTGGAATCCTGTAATATTATGGTCTTACTGTTAGATCAAGCTGCCTGTTCCGAGTTGCAATGGAAAGCTCAATGGTGGATAGCTTCAGTTCTTCCCAGTCCTCTCGGGTTACCTCCCGGGGGATTTCTGCATATCAAGAGGAGAAGACATCAAACATTAAGTGGAATTTAATTACACAGATCATTATGAACCATGAAACATCAATGCCAGACATAAAAATAATCGTGGCCACTAGTTTTGATTCTTAAAAATGTCAAAATCTTAAAAAAGGAAAAAGGAGCTCGGGAGTACTGAAGAAAAGAAAAACATACCATCAGCATTCACACAGTAGCAGAAAAGACTGTCAAGCACAGTACATGGCAGCCCTGTGAGTCCTTATGCCCAGGGATTGACAGATCTCCTGGGCTAGTGACAGGAACATTTAGAAAACACGTGCAGTGTTGCTACAAAAAACAGGGGCATCTGATATTCAGGATGCTGTGGTAACATGTATTTTCTATAGGAGGAAACTTCACGGTTCAGTTCTCCTATACAGGTCACTTAATTCATGATTCTGTATGAACTACCTCTGCTCGCCAAGAAGAAACAAGGTCTTTGCATCACACCAGACTGCACAAAATACACACTCTCCCTCCTGTGGCCTGCCAGGTACACTGCCCAGGCAAGACCCCACCCAAGGCAAGAACACAGAGACGAAAGTTTATAGTACAGAGAGAAATTTAATGTACTATGAGAAACTCAGGGCTTCTGCAAGGCCCAAATTTTACTGTTCTATTTTAAGTAACATTTGTTGCTCTGTGTCAGCAACAGTCCCACCGTGGAAAACAAGGACTGCTCCTCTCTCACCAGCTCACTAAGAGGCCATTCCACTGGAACATGATTTCAAGAAGCTCAACCAATAGTGCCAAGTTTTCCCTATGGATGCCTCCACAGCAATGGCAAGCAACTCTGAGTGCCAGGAATGCCCTGGCTTCTTTACAAATCAATCTTTGTTTATGAGACCACAAGCACTGGTAGGACTACTCTGTTCCATTTCTGGCAGATACCACTGTAACTATCTTGACAAAATCACAGTTTTAATAAATAATAATAAATAAATTATAGTAATAAAAATGAGAGCAGATAGTAAAGCAGACACTCCCACTACACACACACCTCAATCTGTTAGAGAAGCAGAACCTGCCTGTGAGTTTATGCCAAAATATACACAGCTCACCTTTTGGAGATGACCAGTATGAGCGAAGCCGTCTGTAAAGCCTCACATACAAAGGAGGTCTTGATGGTTTCTCCTCTGGCTCTTCTGGAGGTCTCTCAGTTGGGCCCACATACATGAGAGCAGCTTGATGTTTCTGAGGCCACTCCTTCAATTTACATGAAAAGACAGCAGATAAAAGGCATTTTGTTTACCACCTGCCTGTTCATTCTGTTTAGTCCTGTAACCTATTTATTCTGTGCTCCCAAGTACTCCCGAGGACTACACAGACATGACATCTTTGCAGCTTCAAAAAGGTTAACCCACACTCCCCAGGTCCACTAATCTACTCCTTCCCCACAGAAGTGAGGCATTTTCCCCTCTGTGATCAGAGGGTAAAGGGATGTTTTCTTTGCTGCTGATGTGTGGCAAGGTGACACAGCTGCTTCTGGCTGGAGGGAACAACCAAAATCGGCAAGGTCAACATTAATGTCTGAAAGTACAATTGGTTTTTGCACAGCACAAAGGCAACCTCAAAGAGCAATTGCACAGCAGGATCCAGTGCAAACAGACAAAGACAACAGTGCTGCGTGCAGCCAAGGGGCACTAAAACCTGGCAGGCCTTTGTTCTCCAACAAACTCAAACAATCCAGATATGACCTGATAGTCAGGTGTTTATAGACAGCAATACAACAGGTTTTAAGGCAAGTCATGTGAGCTTTATAGAGCATTTTGGGGGGGGGGGGGGGGAAGTACTAACATTATTCCTAGGGATATTTCCTCTAATTTTGAAAATGATTTCTGGAATGCCCCAAACATAGGTCTTAGGTAGGGAATCATTTAATAGGTTTTTAAATGTATATGCTAAAACAAAACAACTAAGAGCCCACATGAACTCGATACAATTATTTTTCTATGTACAAAACATTAGAAGTATTTTTGGATCATATAGCACAGGTTGCTAAGATAATTCACCTCACACCTCTGAGAGTAAGGAAGGATTCCACTATTGTACTTACATAATAAACAGGACAAACCAAGGTTGTACCAGTAGGCCAATACATAAACAACAAATATTAATGATTAAAGGGAAAAGCAGCAATGCTGTGATAATTTAAGCCTGTATTTTTTTGAAGAGATGATAACACTCATAACAATGCCCCTGCCAATATCAGAGGTGAGCCCTTTCCCATTACACTTTTTTCAGCTACAGGTCATCCTGTTTCAAAAGGCAGCTACAGCAAACCCAGAAAATACTAAGTGAGCAGCAGCAAAGACAAGCCAGGAAGAGATCCAGTTCAACAGGTTGGAACCACTTCTCATAGAGATTAACAAAATGATAACACAAGAAGCACATACAGCAATAAATACCACAATTAGGGTACATCAGGTAGAGACTTTTCTATCTTAATAGCAGAAAATGTGGCCAATTCTCTTTAATCTTCAGTAAGTTAAACAGTTCTTTTAAATGTACAATGAATAGCTCCCCAGTGAAATCTCATACCACTGCCCCTAGCTGAGGCTGAGGACTCAACAAAAGTTAGAAAGGGGCTGGAGAGAAATGAAGAGTAGGTTTCTACCTAGAATGCCAGAACACAGAATCATCATCTCCAGCTTCCTGGGGATAGGTTGGGGAAAGAAACCAATCCAACTTTAATGGATACATTAGAATTAAACTCCCCTTTAGAGGAGTCCTATAAAGGAAGCATTGGCACTGTTACAGTCAGCATGACTCGACTGCACAGTCTGATCTACTGCACCACCTCCTGGCTATTTCCACAGCATTTCATGAGGATCCTTACATGTTCACAGAACAGGAAACACATGTGAATGAAAATGCCTCACCTTTCATGCAGGTCAAATTTTAATCTTTTCAGGATTAATTTCAAGCAACAGAGAAGTTTAAGGTGAGATAGAACCTATTATATTCATGTTCATTTTACCACACAAGGAAGCCTGACTATCAATGTGCATGAGCAGTCTAATTACAGACCCTTCTGCCAGATGAATAAATCAGAGTGAAATGTTATCACACGAAAGGCTGTTGAGAAAAGGTGACTGAGCACTTTGGTCCTTATCTTCACCACCAATGCTGCTCACTAGTTTCACAGGGGGTTACTGGCTCCCCCTGGTGATCCTGCAGCAACAGATCTTCAGTAAAGGAATTTTTTTGAGAAGTATTTCTCTTCCCCTTCATCTCTTCTGAAGTAAGTCTATCAATTGGTAGGTTTTTTAACAAGTGCAGTTTCACTCCCATTTTATACTGTTACTAGAATCCTTCACAAAAACTTGCAGATAAATTATACAAAGCAAAGTCAGCCTTTTCATTTCCTATATAAAAACACTTTCATCACAATTAATTTTTACCTTAAATGTACTGAAAAAGTGAGCTGCTTTAGTTTTCAGAGGCCCAAGGTACCAGTACCTGAAAAGAGAACACAAAGAGAATTTCTAAGATATCCAGGGGTCAATACGGGAAAAGGGAAAAACCTTGCATGAAGTCAGAGCACACAGATTTGTTTCTATTGAGTTAATGCTACCTTACAACCTTTAGCTTTTTGATACTCTAGGATAGTTTCTACACATCACCATGAGTTCAGCAGTGACATCCCTTCCCTGATTTACAGATCACCAAAATGCAGTGTATAATCTTCCCTACAGGCAGCAGGACATGTGACTAGCAGAATTTTACCTAGTTATGTGATGACACACTGGTGATGATTTCAAAGTCTGTAGTCTAACAGCTGGTGCTATGCACCTCCACAATATGCAATAAAGCATTAGGCTGGGGGAAACAAACAAAAATCAAAAGCTTCAGTGACAAAAGAACAAAGCCAGGAAACACTCATTTGTCCCAAAGGATTCTCACAACAAAATCAGTGTTGTACAAAATAAAAATCCTACCAGCCACACAACACTGTTTAGATTCTAAAGATGTAACTACAGTTAGGCAGGCTTGGTGCACATTTTAATCAGTGTCTTCCAGCAAACAGGGTCAACACAGCACAGTGAGCACCATTAGCTCAAGAGTCATGCAGATCTAAGGACATCATCAACTACTAAGGTGTGCAAATGTCCCACCACTCCCATCAAGCCATGAAATTGTCTGTAAAATAATAACGTAAAACAGCACCAAGTCTCCAGCAAGACAGTGCTTTGCACAGGGATAGTCAGAATAATTTCTGGAACTTTGTCTTACAGCTTAACGCCCTTTAAGTAGGTGCCTTCTTTTCAATAAAAGATCTCTCATGGGGACCAAAAGCAGAGGAAGTGGAGGAAGTATAAGAACAGGACAAGCACATGTGATTCTTGTTCCAAGCAGACTTTGACCACCCATTCATTTGTGGCTGAAGCGCTTTCCAAGCTGGGCACATTTTCTCTGCATTAGAAAACATTCACGGAAAGGGATGAGGTTTGAGGATGTTCATGTTGTCTCACACTCAAAAGGTGCTGTCATGCCTCCAGCACTGAGTCCAAAGGGAACTGCTGCAGGAAAAGATGTGAAGGCTGGCACTAGGAAAAAAATAGGGCATGGGCAGGAAGTCTAGTAAGAGTGCAGGGCAGAGAGAAGCACACTTCCTTGAACTTGGGGCTGCAATTAGCAGGGGAGCCTGCAGCACAGCCAAGTCAGCACCTACACAACCTACTAAGAGTGTCCCTTGCATCCCAGGCACAAACACTGACCATTTACTGCATCTTGCCCACCCCACATTACCTCTCAGACCTCTCAAGTATTTGCCAAACAGACTCCAGAGGTCTGTTACCTCTTCCTTCCTGACAAAGATAGCTCACTCACAAAGCACACAGTATTTCCTTACAGCTGCACTGCATGTGCTGCATTTCCTCCATGAGAGTTTGGGTAGTGAGCTGCTTTGACACTGCTGCTCCCTCACCAGATAATGCTTGTCACTTGATACACAGACATGGAATGTTAAATGTCCATTTGGAGAAAGGCCAATAATTATTAGTTCAGCATTCAGAGAACAGTCATCAGACAGCATGGCCCATGCCATTTCTGGCAGCAACTTAAGGGCATTTCTACTGCATCTGATATCCCTTGTTGGAATTGAGTTACAGAGTCCACATGCATCTTTTCATTGGCAGCTGATGAAAAATAATGGCCTATTACTTTACTTAGACTTTACTCAAGGGACAGATTTCCCCCGCTACAATCCAAATAAAGTTCCAGAAGAGGATACCATAAGGCAAGAAGACAGTAAATACCTAAAAGAACAGATCAGCACCAGGTAAGGGTTTATTTTGAATTACAAAAATGCTGATACACCTGACACTTCCACGTGTGTAATGCCAGACTGAACAAGAGTGAGTGCCTCTGCCTGTCAAATGCCTACACTCAAAAAAAGACTCACTTAAGTAAGGGAGGGATATGTCTTTTTGGCAACTGATGCTAAAAAAGGCACAGTTTAAAAAAACGTATTTTCTTACTTGCTAACTTTAACTCCTGCATCTCTGTAAGAGCCCCATCTTAAACTAGAGACTGCAAACACAGGCTGTTCCTTTTCTCCCTGTAAAGAAAAATAAGGATTGCAAAATTACTCTCTTGTTTCCAAATTTATTTTCTGAAGTCAAAAAAAATAGCACTTCTAAATAAGAAACGATTTCTGATTAATCCCTAAAGCGAAATTTAACGGAATGAGTATGATAAACACCTAACAGCAATAAAGCTTAGCAGAATTTAAGCACTGTACATTTTATCTGCTCTGAGGAGGAATTTAAGAAGTGAACTTTTGAAGAGTTTGACGGCACACCCAGCAATGTCCACTTCATTTTGTGGGTATTGACAGCCAAAAGCAAGGAGCTCTGCACAGCAACACTACAACACAACAGAAAAATAATATTCAAAAACCATGCAGAGCATGGTCAAAGGTTTTCCTACTTTACATTTTTCAGTTTGTCAAAGAAAGCTATTAACTCCACAATACATATGAATGCATCAAATGAGCTCAGACAGCTATTGCTATCTCTCACACTGCTACAGAAATATCACTGTGACTAAGTTTTGTATTCATCAATACTCTCTGAGCCTCAAAAAAGATGAAGTTCAGGCATTCTAGTGTTTTCTCCCAATTAGACTGTCTGATGTCATAGCACACAGTGGAAAAAATTACCACCACCAGAACTGCTGCTATCATAAACCAAATTTCATAACAGCATTACACAGAGGAAAAGCAATTCATGTAAACATAAAAACACGAGAATAGGAAAGTTTTAGGAATGTTGAGTTCCAAGTAAGTAGATGCTTCTACCTTGATTTGCAAGACATCAAGTGGAACTGTCTCTCCCTTCAAAATGGCCAAGGTGGCATTAGTAATATGTCTGCAAAACAAACAGAAAAAAACCCAAAAGAAAACAAACAGGAAAGAAGAAAATGAGTAAGCTTTAAAAATACATTTCTTTTTCAGTAAATTCCACTGCAAGTCCAGGTAGGGTTTTATATCAGCAAATGTAACAACCCCAGGGAGAAGTGTTGTACTTCACTGAAATCAGAAAACAAAATGGGTGGCTGCAACACATAACAAATCTGCATCCTAACAAACAGCAAAATACACAAAAAGCAAAAGGCAATTCTCAGTCTAAGCCTTTCAGAGCTTCCTCCCTCTTCAGCTAACCTGGCAGATCATAAGCCAACCGTGTTACTTGCTGCTTCAGATACTTAACACACTAAGGACCTAAATGGTTTTATTTTAGTGTTAGGGGAGAGCACGAGACTGGTCTTGGCTCACGTGTCTGGGACTGAACTGTATGAGTATGCTAATTTCTTTTGAAGTTGTTAACCAACATAAATCTACCTATCAGCAGTGCTCCCATTCTTTTGGTCTCCATTAAGTTGTGGACAATAGCTAAGGCATTTGTCATTTCAAGCTGTAAAGATTTTGTCATCAAAGTTTTTAAGTCCATTAAATAGTTTACATTCACACCTTGAAGCATATACTTGATTCAAAACCCCTTCCTTGTTTCCAAGTTGGGCAAAATTCAGATTCCACAATACATAAAATTCCAGTGTTTCAGCTGGACAAGCAAAAAATGCAGTTTTCAGATCCAGCCCAATATTCATGTGAATCAGTGGGAGAAATTGCCCTCAGCTTCATTGGGATTACAATACTGAGACAGAGAAGGAAACTTTCTTCCCATAGCCCTTCTTCTCTCCTAACTCTCAAGCTTCTGTAAGATTCCTACACTCCAACGTAAGAGTGCTGAAGGAACCAAATCCAAAATACTTCTTTTAAAAATATCACTTCTGTACTCACACAAGTCAGGTTCTGTTACTGGTGTGGGTTGTTAAGCAGCCTATCAACCAAATTACCTTCAACTTCACCAATATGCTGCAGTCTCACCTGCACAGTTCATTACCTTGGGACAAGATCATTCATTTCAAACAGCTTCTTTAGAACCCAAACATAAATTATTATTTTAATCTTAGCTGCTGATTACAGCTTTGTCCATCTTGCTGAGCTTCAAAGCACTCTGGTAGTTTTAATGAAGGATGTTATGCCAGTTGACTCGTGGGTTTTATCTATGATGGATACCAGCAAGGGTTCCACATAAAAAATGTTAATGAGTTAGTGGGAGAGTGAGACTGAAGAAATTTCAGGAGCAAGAAGAAATATATTTATTAGTATGAAGGGAGAGCAAGGGAACAATCAAAAAGAAATGAAGTGCGGGGGGAAGAAAGATTAGTTGACTAGGCTTTTTACTTCAGAAGTGGACAAAACAATCTTGCAACAAACTGAAATTCAGGGAAAAGGTACTGCAAGATTGGATTGTATCCAGGATGCTGAAGATAAGGTTGTTGGACTGTTGCCAGCATCAGTCCCATCACAGGGAAAAGTCAGTCTCACCCTGCAAAGGTCAGTGATGGGATCCAACCTTTCCCATATTCTTGTACTACTCCTTATTTTGCAGGGGCAAACCAGGTTATATGCAGACTGGTTTCTAGAATTCTTAGACTAGAAAAGGACAGAAAGAGGACTTATTTTTGTCATATTCTTGCTATATGCTTGACATGCTCTTTCTGCTGTTTCTAAAAGGCTGATCCTTTGAATCCCTGTTTTTTAAAAAATCTCTGAGCATCACATAATCACAGAGAAATTAGCCCCAGAAAATTATTGCATGTTCTAATAATACATACATTTCCTTCTTTCAATTTTTAGTCAGTTTTTGGGAATCATTAACTCAGGCAAGTTCAGAGAATCATCAGGCTCTGCCCAGAGACTGCCAACTTCTATATAACACAGAAGAAAAAGAAAAGTATCAAGCTACTAAGAAGCTCTGCTCTTTGAAAACAAACAAACAAACATGTAGTACTTACTGGACTTGGTTTGTGCTCTCAGGGTACAGCGTGTGGCTCAGAGTGCAGGTTTTTCCAAGAGGTATGAATCCTATAGGAATCTTACTGAAGGCAGCCTGGACACATGAGGAGAGTAAATTAACATTTGCATCAGCTGAACGAAGCTTCCTGTGTGGAGAGCACAGCTGTGAGTGGTATCACCCCTTTGGCACTGAGCAGCCAGGCACTTCCTTAAACGAGGCAGTAACACATAATGACTCAGAACATGGCATCCAAAGCTGTGAATCCACCACTGCCAACTGGGTACAAAGGAGCTCTCTGTAATCATTAAGAGCATTGTTACATGCAGGTTGGCAGCCACATCCCACCTAATGCATGGATTCTGTCAGCAATTTGCCATCTTTCTTAATACTGACTGTGGCATCACAAGCTCTGAATCTCATTTACCATTGCAGAAATCCCCTTCTGACAGAGTAACCTTGCATAGCAAAGAGATTTTCTCACTTAAGGAAAGGAAATTAATTGATTCCTCTAGCATTCAAATCATGAAGCAGCAGAAGGCCTAATTTTTGAAAGTCATTGACAATGTTGTTTTCCTGTACCACAGTTCAGCAAAAGGGCTTGTTGAAGGAGCAAGTTAATACACTATGCCTCGTAATAAACTGTGCTTCTTGAAGCGTGTCAGCAAATCAGTGTAAACTACCATATATCACAGTGTACCATCTCCCTCCTGGGCACTGCTGCCAGCAGCACCAGGATACTGCCAATCCACACCAACTCAGTAATTCCCATCTCACTGCCCAACCATTCTCCCTTGCTATCTCCATGCCACCTGTGACTCTTAATGCATCTCAAGCACCCTCCCCTCATTTTCCTCAGAACTGTTTTACCGTGTGCAGATAAGAGGCTGTTTGCAGCTCATGCAGCCAAGCTCTGCCAGGAATTCTGACAGGAATAATGTTTCTGGAATACCTTGCACAGGCTCTTCTTAACCAGGCAACGGTAGTATGACAAACCCGAGTGAGAAGAGCACAGAGAGAGGGCTGAAGTGCAGATCCCTACTCCTAGGACACAGGGATATGAAGGGGAAGAGGAATTCCCTGGCCAAAGACACAAAGTGACATCGTGGCAATACTACAATGCAGTATTCCACCTGTAATTGTGCTGGATGCAGAATTTCCTAAATTACTGCAAAACAACCCAAGCTACATCAAGACAGTAAATCAAAAAACAGCAAAGAGAAACTAGCCAGTAAAACCACTAGAACTGTTTTTCCACTATCTTCAGATTATAGAGGTCTCAGGAGCCAACTATAGTAATACCAAATTTGAAAAACTGATGTCTCAGAGGTGATACAGCCAGACCTCCTTTAAAAATACTGGCTTGGTTGCAGAGATCCTCTTGTCACATTCAGACAAAGCAAGTGCCTAAACAGACACAATTCTAACTGCCAAGGGTATCATCATAATCTTATCTGGATCATTTAACTGAGTTTTTGCCAGCTCCTGCCAGAAGGTTTTGGGAACAATGATTCCCTTCTTTCTTCAATAACACTGTCCTCCCACTTTAAAAAGAAAAATCTCTCTCATTTCCATCCAGAGCGATCCACCTTGAGAGGTTAAAATTTGTTTAGTGCAGCCATCTGCATAGGTAGATATTCACTGCTTGAAAAAACAGGAGAGCAATAATCCCAAAGCAGTAGGAGTGTGATCATAACTGAATTCAGTTTCAAGCCTGTACAAATATAAGAAAAATATGTCCTTTCGTTCGGTGCTTCTGCCAAACAAAGTGGCATGCACAGCTGGTCCATGGAGCTTTGAAAGTTGAGCATTTGGCTTCTCCACAATCCCTGCTCTGATGCTGGAAACTTCCCAAAGCCATAGTTTGGGAGCCACTGCATCCCTTAGAAAGGGAACGAAGAACAACAGGCAGCATTGCAGGACACTAGCATGGCTGACTTACTATGCACCAAGCTGGCTTCAGATTAGGAAGCAACGTATCTGCAGAAGGCAACTGAGGCCAAGAGATTACCGTGGATGCACAAGATGCTCTTGAGAAATAAACACAAATTTTAAAATGACACTTTCTCACCTCATCTGCTCTGCGGAGAAGTCCAGTTATGACCTGAAAAATATGGGAAATGCTCAGCTCAAAGAATTTTATTTTTCAGTTACCATAGAAAGCTACAAAATTCTTAACCACATTTAGTCTTTGAAAAGATTTAAGAAGCAGACACTCTTTCGTGAAAGGTGCTATGGATGTTTACATGGGAAAGGAGGCATACTCAGCGTGCAAACAGCAGGGTTATGAGTGTGCCCCAGTATATGCTGGCACCATAACCAATGGCAGTGTAAATGTTTTAACACTAAAGAATGCTCTGCACAATGCAAAAATGGCCAGAACAATTAACAATAATCAACTCTAAGGCCAGGAGAAATTTGCAGATGTATTATGACTACTTTCTCTTAAGGTCATTGCATTCATTTAGCAATTGTCTTATGAAACCAGTAGTTAGCATTCCAGGAAATGCTTGAATAAAATACAGTCTTACTTGAAAAATAGAGTATCCCCCAGTTCTGCTGGTAGTTTGCTTCTGTCATTAATCATCTTGACAACAGGCATTTATTAAATACGTACCAAGCTTTGTTATCATTCCCACATAACTTTTAAATTATCTGATTCCCACTTAGCAAAATATGCATTCCTCTTGGGGAGCATACAGATAGGAATGAACTTTGAAACTTAAACCATTACAATTGCATCACACAAAAAGAAAATGTTAGAATCGTGTCTCTCCAAATAGTTGGTTCATTCTAGAACAAAATTCTGGAAGATACTTACATCACACATTCTTTTTGCCCCCACTCCCATCATCACTTTTAGACTAATATCAATTAGCAGAGTATCCCTGTCCCCAGAGATGTAACACTGACACTAAACTGGACAAATCTCTAGTAACAGTTGTTACAGCAATGTTGTAGGTTGTACAGACTCGATCTTCTTGCCCTCAGCCCGACTACAATTCTCAGCTAATCAGGCTCCTGCAGTACCTCTTGTACTGTACCATCTCCTCCTGCAATAATGATCAGATCCGTGTTTTCCATTAATTCCAGCAGCTTTTTTGCTTGTCCCTCATAATCGGTCTGAAGAAACAGAGATCCAGACATGAGAACTCTTTGGCTATTTCTAGCATATTTCTCTTAGAGAAAAAAGAACCATCTATCCATCTGCTTAATAGTTATTTTCATACAGGCACACAGTCCATTATATGACTTACATTCACAAAGATTTCTTCCAAACCAGTCTGCTGCCTAATACAGTAAGTGCAAGCAAACAGACACACACACACACACACACACACACACACACACACACACACACACACACAAAAGGTAAATGAAATATCAGAGTTTATCTTACTCAAGAGATCTACAGTATCACAGCAATAATCATATTTCCAAATAAAAACAAAACTAGAGGCAAACCATGCTCTTGCTGAAAAACTCCCAACACCTTTAGCAGCCAAAGTACTCAACCACATCTCCTGAAACAACATCAGCTGCATGAAAGGCCTGACAGCAAACTGCTGACAATGACTTTAAAAGTAAAGACTACACTGACTTTCTAAACCATTAAAAACATTTTCTGGAAAATTAATGTCCTTTACAATGATATCTCAGCTTCACTTACTGGCCTAGCCCTGTTTCAACAACTTGTCTGATGCCACCAAGGATCAGTTTTAAATCTTGCAAAATAAATTCTTCTCTTAGGGTGGGACTGTGCATTTTCAATGATCAGAGAAAGGCATTAATAAAAACAGCATTTTAACACTAAACCTCGTGAAAAAGATTTCAAGACAGAAAAGTGCATATTAGAGTACTTCAATGATAGAACACTGATTATTAAGCAATCCTTACATCACAACCTCAAAAACCTGAAAAAAGGTCAGAATCCCTTCATGTTTATTTGTTCTTCTCTTTCCAAAGGAAACCTGTCTGTAAATTCACACTATTTAGACCTCAGTGTTCTGATTTCATAATGGGAATGTTGAATTATTTGGAGAAACACTGAGATATCTCCAGTGTAAAAATAAAAGGTTATTTTTAATGAATCTGAACAGATCCACTGCACGTCAAAGTTCCTCACTTCTGAATTCTGCAAGTTCAGGCAGAAATGACAATTTCAACAGCAACAGGCACGCACCACTGGCCAGCACTCAGGTGTTTGGAGTCTTCTCTCAAATATGAATTTCAGAAGGGCTGCTTTAGACAGATAAACAAGCAAACAAACTACTTTAACTGAAAACTAAAATCTCAGTATACTGTAAATTAACTGTGAATTACAAAGAAAAAGCTTAAGTACCAGCTTAATATCTCAGTATTTATTTTTTCCCATGAGGTATCTACAGGACAACTAAGAATTTCAAATGCATACAGATTTTAATTTCAATTCTTCAAGAGGAGAAAGCAGAGCAGACAATATATCTGCATTAGCAGAACCTATCAGTTCTTACCTTGACCACAGTCACATCCAAACCAGACAAGTGCAAAATTGGTGCTGCATTCTTTTCAAAAAGGCTCCTGGCTTTGCTAGAAATAACAGAGTACAAGCCATTTAATTAGTCTGGTGGCTAAAAAGAAATTACAAAAGAAAGAAATAAATGAATAGCAAGAAGAAATCTACTTAAAACCAAGCATACAATCTACACAATCGGTCACTCAACCTGCCAGTCAGGAAAGATGAGATTTCACATGGTTCAAATGTATTACATTTCTAGTCTCATATCTCAGATGTCAGGGTTTTGTTGCAGTTTTAATAAATGCAGAAGACATTATCTAGTTTTCTTCAAAAATAACTTAAAAACCCCCATCAAAATAAAATGAGATCTCCAAAAAGAAATTTATTAGAAAATTAATGATTTACAGAGCACCAGGCTTTAGGACCACAAAGAAGGCATATATAGGTTTTCAGAAACAGCAAAAAAACACAACTATTTACTATTATGTATTAGTAAATAAGTTTAGAAGCAAAACTTTATCTGACCTTTTTTTTTGTGTAAGACTGATACATTTTCTGCCTGTAATTGCATAATAAAATAATTATACCACTAACTATAAATTGCTTACAAGTAAAAACATGAGGCTTTATTAATTCTTGGCATTCTTCAGTCACGTGTGTTTTGAACTAAAGCTCGTAAGTACAAGCACTTCTGTGTCAGATATATTATTCCCTCCATTTTGGGACTAACAACTCCCTGCCTCTTCCCAAAATGCAACTGATACAAAGGTTAGCTGATCAGCAGAAACAGACACACATCATAGCCAAAATCATAGTTTTTCTGCTAACGAGCACATAAAAATAGCAGCCGACCTCTTCCAGGAGTCTTGCTCTGAGCCCATATTTAGCCTCTCAGTTTGTGGGCACACCCCTTTCAAGGACAGGTTCCCAGAGAAGTAAGATCACTGCTGGCTAACTTCAAGTCTTGAAGCAATCAAGGTCATCTCTTACTTCTATAGCTTTTGAGGCAGAAATACACCACATGCAAAAGTTCGGAAGGAATACGAAGAAACACCACATAGGAAGGAATGACAAAGGCCGAAACACAGGATAAAGGGGAAAAAAATGAAAAATTTACACATGTTTAGAAATCATTCTTTCACCTCAAGCAGCTAATTCTATTTCTCATCCCAATATATTTGGAGAAATAAAGTTTGGCATAGTTACACAGCGCCAGCTTGGTATCAGAGGGAGGCAAAAATGAGCTCAAAAATCTGGCTAGCTTTTGTAGTGGATGGCAGAGCAAAAATGCAGCAAGAGTGCCTCAAATGAGAGTGTTTGGGAAGGGGGAATTTTACCCTTTGCAAGCTGCTGGGTTGAGGAACACTGTTGCTTTCTTCAACGGCATAGTGGCAGGGATCAGCTCGTTGCCAAAAGCCTAAGTAAGAGAAAAAGAGCAGAGCTCAGTTTATCTTTCAAGCACACTGCTGAAACAGTTCAAAATAATGCATCTCTACAAATGTCAATGGGCTTTCAATCCTCGTGACATTCAAATGACTTCCATCCTCAGCCATTGTACAGACCTTCTATTTGAAGACCTGCACCCTTAGCAACAGCTCACATCACTGTCAAAAGTACTCTTTAGCTCATTTTTACAATTCCACAACCATTTCATTTTTGTCAACCTCTGGTTTTCTGCCATGGGCAGAGATCCAGAGAGCTACCCTTGACTCCAAGGTTACTTGATTTTCTTTCCTTATGTAATTCTCATACGCCTGCCTGCCACCTTCTTTCTGCATCCTTTCCCACTGCTGAACCTCAATTCCTCAGTTTCTTCTACTCACTTTAGTATTTTCTATGCTTCAGTTTTTAGGGATATGAAAGAATTACCAGAGAATTTGCCCTGACCTATAAGCAAGTTCACTGTTGCTCACATTTTTTTCCCGAATGTCTTTATATAAAAATCACTTAAATTCCTCTTCAACTTTTAATCTAATTCTGAAGAGGTATCTCTACTTTAAATTCATTCAGTTACTCCACACAGCCTCTTGTACTTATTTCCAGAGCTTTTCAGCACAGGAGAAGCAAGAAAAGGCAGTTTCCATGCATACATCCCACTCTGTAAACCTCTTAAGGTCTCTTAAAGGCATCCTCACTAACACACCAAATCAAACTGGTTTTGTGTACAAGGATGACAACATATTCAGTAATACCATCCAGAAGGAACAGAAATAAAGTAGGAACAAAAGATTAGTGTGCTGAACATGGCCCAGTCAACTGTCCCTGGCTACTTTTCCCCTTAACGTGTCTTGAACGTTAATCCCGCTAGCAGGATTTTTTGTATTTAGGAAGATGATACTGTACACAAAGAACAGCAGATTTTAGTAGTTTTTAGCTGTTCAAATTTATAATTAATTCCACTTGCCAACTTTGCTCAGGAAACCTCAATGAAAAGCAGGAGCTGGCTATGCTGCTTAAAGCACTCAAATTTCTTCTTCAAGAAAGGAAAAGGATGAGAGAAGTTGCTCAGAGTAAAGGAATCTTCAAAGAAATGGAAACAAATCAACAGCTCTTAAGCTTTACTCAAAGATCAGCTGGAAAACAGACCAACTTATACTGCAGCTGTTGGGCAGCAACTGGGGAACAGGAGACCTCTCACATGTTGCAGCTGTTAGAAAGAACTAATTGTTTACTTGGGGGACACAACGTGATGTATCTGCACGCTCTAAACAATCTAACATGGCCCCAAACAACCTAACAAGACGACTTATAAAGAATTTATGAGTAATGACATAATCACTTACTTATGTAATATATTTAGACATTTATGTTACATACAGGGGCATTTCTAAAGCCAATGCTGATTTGTAAGACAGAAAATAAAAAATAATAATGCAACATTACAGAAGTCTTTCAGAGCAGAACATAAGAAAAGACAATTTAAAGTCAGACAATAAAAATGGTTATTAAATATATATGTGAAGGTATAATTTAGGTAAGTCAATGCCTTTTTCACTTTCTTGTCAAACGAACACTTCCAGGGATTGTATTTCTGGATTTCTAAGACGACAATCACTATTCTGAAACTATAAGAAAACCTTTATACAAAGCCTTTATAATGCTTTATGAATACTAACAAAGAAACGACATTCTTTTACAGAAAACTATCCTTGAGTGAACTGTTTCCCAGATAAACAGCACCTCCAACACATGCCCAGGTTTAGCAGCAAAGTCAATCAGTGAGACTGATCTGCAAAAGAAGTCCAAGTCAGCTGACACTGGGTTATCCTAGAGAAGGAGGTGTAAAATGTTAAAAATATGATAAATGGGTTCTTTAATATAGAATCTTTCTCTAACAATTTGCCCCACCAAGGGTGTCATCATAAACTGGTATTTAAATTCAGACATGCATGGTGGAACCTTTGCATGAGGTACTGCTGTAGTGGATACCTTGGCAGAAAGGCAGCTGCTCATCAACTTCACATTGTAACTGCCTTCAAATATTAAAAATTCAATGTAAGAATAGTAGGAACCTCCCCACACCACTTCATTCAGACTAAACTTTTTTCATGGGTAAGTCTGCCTCTATTTTTTCCCCAGTACTTGTACAGCACTATAAATGCAAGTAGCATTTTTCAAACAGTTTCAGATTGTTGTTACTGTGAAGAACATACCAGACACTTAATGCCTTACTGCTGTATTGCTGTGTGTTTTCAAGCACTATTTGGCACTGACACATCAATAAGAATGGAAATTACAGCAAGAATTGATTACTAGGCTTTTCTTTCCATTCTGATGGAGAAATCTGCTGCAGGATATTTTCCCAGGCTTTAACCACTGAAATTGGAGGGAGCTCTATTGACAGAGCTTTTGCATTTTCATTTATAAAAATAAGCCATAATGGAACAGAACCTGTCACTTAATAACTGGAATTAAGAAACAGGAAATTTAGAATTTCCACAACTTAACTATCTTCTTGTCTCAGTCTTTCCTTAGCAGTTAGACATTTTTGACAGCATACACAGTTTCATCAGTGCCTTTAAAAAAAATTGTTATAAATTTAGTCAGCATGCTTCAAATACTGAGGTATTAACAGTTATTTTTGGTGATACAAAAAACTTCTATCGCTGTGTTATTATGCAGTAAAAATTAATATTGAAAACATAAAAATCAAGAACAACTGATACTATGAGTTGGAAATGCATTTGACTGAAGATGTAAGTATGGGTTATGAAAGTAGTATTTTCAGGGAAAGATTTTCTTGTTCTTTCACGAGACTTGAGCTCCCTTACATCTATTCTGGCATGAAGATCCCCTTCACAAGACAAGTTGCTGTGAAAATCTTTCTTGCAACAACAGGCAGGCTAAAATGGTGATTATTCAGGTGCACCACAGAAGCACAGTAATCTGAAGGAAAATTCTCCACTGAGAAAAATAATTTTCCCCATTTTTCTCGAGCCCTAGTATGTAGGAATGATGAAAGCAGTGTTACCCCCTTCCATATCTCAAAGATCTGTCATGGAGAAGCAGGTTTAGAGTAAACTTTATTTGTGGGAGGTGGAAAGACTTTTCAAAGCCTACAGAAGTGAGGTCACTCCTGGGCAGCAGCACTTACAACTCTGAAAAACTTTCTTAAGGACAAGATTTCTTTATGGGAATACTACAGTATGGGAATTTGTTGATTGCTGTTTGCCCATGCAGGCCACAAGCTATAAAATGCAATCGTCAGTACCCTCAGAGATAACCATCTCCCCCTGAGCACTCATTTTCGTGTCAGTGATCAGCAAACAGTTGTGTCCATTAAGTTCCCAGTATGTGGGTCTTAAAAGAGCTGGGGTCAGTCCCCACAGTCAGTATTCCTGATACAGTCATAGAATCATAGAATTAATTGGCTTGGAAAAGACCTCCGAGATCATCAAGTCCAACCCTTGGTCCAACTCCAGTACATTTACCAGATCATGGCACTCAGTGCCACGTTCAATCTCAGTTTAAAAACCTCCAGGGATGGGGAATCCACCACCTCTCTGGGCAGGCCATTCCAATGCCTGATTACTCTCTCTGTAAAGAATTTTTTTTGATATCCAAATTAAACTTCCCCTGACAGAACTTGAGCCCATGACCCCTTATCCTACTGCTGACTGCCTGGGAGAAGAGACCAACCCCACCTGGCCAGAACTTCCCTTCAGTCCCTCAGGACTGAACAGACAAGGGTGAGGTCTCTCCAGCTGAGCACTGACATAAAGAGTTTTGTGATGTTTCTGCCCAGACTACACCCCTCGTGGTGGGTCTGAGAGTTCAGTCTTACTAACAAATCATCTTCCTGCCAGAACTTTACAGGCCCAGAGCAATTACACCTCCAGCACTGGGTGTCTGGGTAGCTGGAGCAGTGACTGAGATCAGGTCAGTGATAACGCTGTGTCCTCCCCTGCAGCAGCAGCAGCAGCAGCAGCAGCAGCGAGGGCACGGCAGGTGCAGAGCCCCGGCTGCAGGCTGGGACTCGGCCACCCTTTTGGCACTTCAGCAGAAGAACACAGATGGCACCATTACAAGGCTCGTCACGCAGAAAAGACCCACTGGGAAAATCTCAGGAGCCCTGCACAACCGAGATAAGAGGGAGATTTTAATCTAATTTTATTACTTTAAATGGCATTACCTGGGCTTCTTGGCATGCAGCTCTTCGTAGCAGGTTATCGCTATCGGGTAAGAGAGAAAAGAGAGAGGGCATTACCTTGTGTAAGTTTAAAACAATGGGCTCATTTTTTAAATGTAGGTACAGACCCGTTTTACACACAGTTTGACAATACTGAATAAAAAAAAAAACAACACCACACACATTTTAAGGATGAAATGCACCCTTTTAAGCACACAGACATAACTTTTTTCTGCATGTGCACACAAACATTCTTTCTATAATAAAGAAAAGCAGGAAACAAAGACCAGGATGCCAAGTGTGCTGAAATTACATAAGCTATGACACACTGTGTAACTGTAATTTATTTTTAAATTGCTACATAACTGTACTCCAGAGCTAAGGTGAGGGTTTTTCCAATGTTCATGCTGCCTGTTATTTATACTGAAGGTACTTACCATTCTGGCAGTATAGGAGGGATTTAGAGTAGACTTAAGTGTAACTTCCATGGACTTAAATCTGTGTGCATTAGAATTGTGAACTCCCCTCTCCATTCATTTGTGAGCTGAACACATGTTATTGCAGCACCTACCACCCATCTAGGTCTGAGCATGGCCTACAACAGTAACTCAGAGAGGTGAAAAACACTCAACTCACATAAATGAAGCTTAAAAACAAAGGAGAAAATAGCAGCATTAGATATGTCATGGACATTCATTTCAGAAATAAATTCCGGACTAATCCTTGTGCTTGCCATTGATGACAGAGAGCATTAGCAAGATGGGAAGCAGGGTATAGTTGGCAAGCACAGTGGAGACAGAGCTGCTGAGTGAGAAACAAAAGTCTGCTCTTTCCCAGACCAAAAAATGCCCTATTTCCCCTTGCAGATGAAATGGGGTGTACAGTTCTGCAGTGCCCAGTCTAACCTGTCCTCCAGATACCAGGCACTGTCCCTCCTTGCTAAAACCAAAACATTCCTTCAGCTTATCATTGCCAATACCTGGCAAGACTGTATATTGCTGTCTCAAAATGTCAAGTACAAAAAATCCCCAATTACAGTCAGCATATCAAAATGAACACACCACCAACTAAAAGGATTAAATGCCAACCAGAATAAAACAAGTAACTAGGAAACCAGCACACTTCTGCCCCAAAGTGTAGCTCACCAGGCCAAACCCTGCAATGGAAATGGCAGAAGAGAGGGTAAGGTACAAACACAAGTGCCATCTATTCAATTCTACGTGTTTACAGTATTTACCTCTCACTGGAGCTACATAAGCTGCTCTTTCTGGCTTACCAAGAGATGCTGCAATGCCATAAAATGAGAAGTAGGGTGACTGCAGGTGAGATATAAAATTGAGTTCTGAGAAAATAACTCTAACAGTAAAAAAGCCACGGATTTATTCCTGGTAATAATGAAAAGACAAAGGAAGAGTTCAAGCATGGAAAAAGAAAATATGTGAGTAATACCTCATCAAGATAACAAGTAACTGGAATGTCTAAGAAAAAATTTCCTTAGAGGCATGCTGTCATGTTTACTCCTTTAAACCAAAGGAGTAAATAAGTTGTATTCTTCTTCATCATCATCATCATCATCATCATCATCATCATCATGGCTAGGCTTCGCGAACGAAGGTTTGAGAAGGGCACTACCCACGCTTGCTGCAAGCGTGCTGGTGGCTAAAAAGGCCGATACGGGATAGGCAGGTCCGGTCACAAAAGGCACAGTGGAACGTCTCCCTAGGTGACACTGGCAAGGAACGGTTCTTTCTGCGTTGTCTTTTCTCCTCAAGACTGACTCTCCATGCATTCTCAAAGGAAGCAGCAGCGTCGTGAATGGTGTGTCTCCATGAATCCCAATTGGAGGCCAGAGTGGACCATTGGTGGCAGTCAATATGGCCAAGGCTGAGGTGTTGTTTCAGGGAGTCCTTGTATCTCTTCTTCGGGGCTCCTCTCTTGCGGCAGCCAGTGGCGAGTTCACCACAGAGCACAATCTTCGGAAGGCAGTGATCCTCCATCCTGGAGACGTGCCCTGCCCAGCGCAGCTGCGTTCTAATCAGCATGGCCTCGATACTGCTGACCCCTGCCTGTTCAAGAACAGACACACTGGTCACGTAATCAGACCAGTGGATGTGTAGGATTGAACGGAGGCAGCGCTGATGGAAGCGTTCGAGAAGCCGCAGGTGGTGGCGGTAGATGACCCAGGATTCAGACCCATATAAAAGAATAGACAGTACAATGGCTCTGTAGACACTAATCTTTGTACTTTTCTTCAGGTGTTTATTGGACCAGACTCTTTTATGGAGTTTTCCGAAGGCTCTGTATGCCTTTGCTAGCCTGTTGTCTATCTCTCTGTCGATCTTACCATCTGAGGAAATGATACTTCCCAGATAGGTGAACTGCTGAACTGACTTGAGCTCTGAATTGCCTATGGTGATGTGAGGATGATGGAAGACTTCTTGAGGTGCAGGTTGGTAGAGAACTTCCGTCTTCTTCAAGCTGACTTCCAGCCCAAAAAGCTCAGCAGACTCTGCAAAGCAGGATGTTAAGCGCTGCAGAGCTGCTTCTGTGTGAGCAACAAGAGCGGCATCATCAGCAAAAAGCAGCTCACGGACAAGGTGATTCAGGGTCTTGGTGTGGGCCTTCAGTCGCCTTAGGTTGAATAGGCTTCCATCGGTACGATATCGGATGTAGATGCCATTTTCTTCATCGAGGTCTGCTGTGGCTCTTTGGAGCATCATGCTGAAGAAGACTGTGAATAGAGTTGGTGCAAGAACGCAACCTTGTTTCACACCATTGGTTATTGGAAAGGGCTCAGAGAGTGCATCGCCATATCTGACTTGTCCACGCTGATCCTCATGTAGCAGGATGATCATTTTGAGGAACTTGGGGGGACATCCTAAACGTTCCAAGATCTGCCACAGGCCTTTTCTGCTCACAGTGTCGAAAGCTTTGGTGAGGTCAACGAAGGTTACATAGAGACCTTTGTTCTGTTCCCTACACTTCTCTTGCAGTTGTCTGAGAACGAACACCATGTCTGTGGTGCTCCTATTGGCTCTGAAACCACACTGGCTTTCAGGTAGAAGTTCTTCTGCAATAGTGGGTACTAATCTGTTCAGAAGTATTCTTGCAAGGATTTTACCAGCAATGGAGAGCAAAGTAATACCTCGGTAATTTGAGCAGTCTGATTTTTCTCCTTTCTTCTTCTACAGGGTGATGATGACTCCATCACGGAGATCTGGTGGTAGTTCCCCTTGTTCCCAGTAACGCACAACAAGCTCGTGGAATTTGGCATGGAGTGCTTGACCTCCATGCTTCCAGATTTCAGGTGGAATTCCATCAACCCCAGCTGCCGTGCCAGTTTTCACCTGTTGTATGGCCTTGAGTATCTCTCCCATAGTAGGGGCTGCATCCAATTCATGTTTCACCGGTTGTTGTGTAAAGTGCTGAATTGCTGAGCCTTGGACTACACGGTTGGCACTGAAGAGAGTCTGAAAGTGCTCAGACCATTGGTTCAGGATGGAGGTTTTATCTGTTAGAAGCAGTTGACCATCTGCAGTGAGTAGGGGGCTTTGAACCTGGTGTGTGGGTCCGTACACTGCTTTCAGGGCCTCATAGAATCCTCTTTGGTCACCCAAATCTGCACATAGTTGTGTCTTTTCTGCTAGGTCGAGCCACCATTTGTTCTGGATGTCTCGAAGTTTCTGTTGGAGCTTACTGCATACAAGACGAAAGGCTGCTTTTTTTATATGGCAAGATGGCTGAGCAAAGTGTGCTTGGTGAGCAGTTCTCTTCTTCTTCAGCAATTCCTGGATCTCTTGGTTGTTCTCATCAAACCAGTCTTTGTTTTTCTTGGAGGAGAACCCTAGGGACTCTTCAGAGGACTGCAGGATGCAACTTTTAATATGTTGCCAAAGCGCTTCAGGAGAGGGATCTATGGGATTAACTTTAAGTCTAGTTTGAAGGTTTCTCTGAAAGCTGTCTCTCACTGTGGCTGTTTGAAGATTGCTGACTTGGAGCCTCCGCCTTGGAATGCCGCCTCTCTTAGGTTTGGGCTTGAAGTGGAGGTTAAGTTTGCAGCGCACAAGGCAGTGGTCTGTTTGACATTCTGCACTCGGCATCACTCGAGTATGACGGACATCACTGACATTTCTCTGTTGTACTAAGATATAGTCAATGAGGTGCCAGTGCTTGGATTGAGGATGCATCCAGGTTGTCTTCAGGCTGTCTTTCTGTTGAAAGATAGTGTTGGTGATGGTGAGCTGCCGTTCTGCGCAAAACTCTAGCAGGAGGCGTCCGTTGTCGTTGCAGTTTCTAACGCCATGCTTGCCCAGGACTCCTTTCCAGGCTTCAGAATTCTTACCTACTCTGGCGTTGAAGTCACCAAGGATTATGATCTTATCATCTGCAGGAACATTTTGGGTGAGGCGGCGCAGGTCTGTGTAGAATTTGTCTTTTTCTGCTGGGTCAGCTTGGAGAGTTGGGGCATATACGCTAAAGAGAACAACATGTTGCTTGTTGTGTAGAGGGAGGCGTAAGGACAAAATGCGATCGGAATGACCTGTCGGCAGATTTTCAAGTTTGGAGGCAATGGAGTTTTTGGTCATGAAGCCAACTCCTGAAAGGTGTCTTTCGGTTTTGGGTTTGCCTGACCAGTAGAGTGTGTAGCCAGCACCATGTTCTTTAAGGCTGCCTTCCTCATGAAGATGAACATCACTGAGAGCAGCAATGTCAATGTTGAGCTGTGACAGTTCGTGGGCAATTAGAGCAGAACGACGCTCAGGACGTCCACTATCCCCAGTATCAAGCATGGATCTGATGTTCCAACATGCGAGTGTTAGTTTGAGCACACCTTTGCAGGCAGGTGTATGCCTTTGAAATCTCTTTGTTTTTGTTTGACCGCATGGAAGATGCCAGTTGGCCGCGGTTATCCAACCAGGTGTGGAGATGAGCTTTGTTTAGGCCACCTTTGCTAGGCCCCTCTCCGTGTGGAGCAAGCAGTGCTGTCCCTAGAAAAGGCTGCTTGGTCATTCAGGATGCTGCCGCAAGAGACTGTCATCTCCGGGGTCAAGTCTCTAATGACCCATATCCTGAACCGCCTGCATGCAGGGTTGGGTCTGCGGTTTCCAGCTGCTTCCTATCACCTGCCGTTTTCGACCCTCACCTGTCGCTACAGGGCTTTGCAATGTGGGTAAACCCTTCAAGCCTGCGCAATGGATTTTTTAGGTGAGGCACAGCGTGCGCAGAACTGGCCCCACCCTTTACTCCTAAGGTTCATCTGCCACGGCCTAGCGAGCTTGGACGGTGACAGTGAATACCTCAGGACGTAGGTTTGGTTAGAGTATCCTTCTCTTAGATGGATGGCCTTACAGGGCTAAACGAGCTCCATCTGCCCGGGTTTGGGGTTGGAGTTGTCCTTCTCCTAGGATGGTTGCCAGACGGCCAGCGAGCCCATCCTGCCCGTGGACACACTTTGTCTGACCCTTCAGCTGAG